>NC_054380.1:129780318-130057818 GCF_017654675.1 Xenopus laevis
TGAGAAAGAAAATCATGAATAATCATGAAAATCTATTTTTTTTTTCCAATCATCAAACTTGAAAACCACTCAGATTAGATATTAATAAATTGGCATCCCCTTGTCAGGGTTCTGAATCATATGAGTAACCAAAAAGAATCATTTTAAGACCCATCAATGTAGCAAGAAGAAAAAAGGGAGGTGTATTCTTTGAGTTAAGAAGCACCATGTTAGCATGAAGCCAACTCATTTGCAGGCATTGCCAAATGGATGTTAGACAAGTATGCAGTATGCATTCTTCTAAACATGCTCTGTTATATCAGGTGCTAGTTTCACAGCATATGAGCAGAACTGAAGAGAAGAATAACAGAACAATAATTATCTCCCAGGATACAGAGTGATGAAACAACATAATGCTTGATTTGCAGCACTTGATCTTGGTCCAAGTTCCTTAAAAGCAGATGTACAGACCGAGAAGACTTCTGTTTCTTATTCCTCTGCTCTGTGCCTAATTCTATATAGTTTAAATTGTGCAGCACAAAGAATTATAATTATATATAGGAATGCATATTCATTTTTTTACAAGTAACCTGTAGTTGAATTTGAGACACTGTGCTTTAGGAATAAGTGTTTGCAGTAAATCTGCCCAGCCAAGTAATTTAGGATATAACTAGGACACAATGTTGACTGTTTAAAAAAAAAAATGTGAAAAATAAAATTGTTTACATTTTAAAAATACACCTGATATTGACTTTTGTAGGTTATGTAGGTTTTTAGCTGGTACTGTAGCTAATTTTTAAAGATTTTTTGTATTTGTTACAACCCCATTTCCAAAAAGTTGGGAGACTAAGAAGAAAATGGGACGACTTGCGAATAATTTAAACCATTAAAATGTGAACTGATAAAACAAAGCAACATCTTCCGCAATTATATGTCAGTGACATCATATCCTGTGTGCCAGAAATGCATTAAAGTTGTAAAAAAACGCTGGGCACTTTCATTTTTTAAAGCAGGATTCCCTTCAAAAGTCTGAACTATTAAAGATTTAACTACTTTGAGGGCCATGCCCATTGGTTTAGGGTGGGCTCATGTCTAGGGCATTAGATGATCTCTTCTGTCTTTATTATGGCTGATTGGACATTTGCTTTAAAAAGTGGTCACTTCGAGCATTTCAGGTACCCGCCCTATTCAAATTAAGATTGCTAGCGAAATTTTCATTAGGCAGAAATGAACGCTAACGAAAATTCGCTATGAAATGCTCGCCCAGCTGAAGTAACCCTAGCGAAAATTCGTCATCATTTTAGTGAATTTTTAGTATTTTTTGCATTTCTAGTGAATTAATGTAGTTGTCAACGAATAGTGATGGGCGAATCTGTACCGCCAAAGGCAGAAAAAAATGCAAAACGGATTGAAGTCAATGGGCGTCAAAATAGTTTTGATGAGAGTCAATTTTTAGGAGACCGACAATTTTCATATGAGCGACTATTTGGTCTAAATGCATTAAAGTCAACAGATGTCTGAATAATTTTGACGCACTACAATTTTTATGTTGAGTTTTGACGAGTGTCATTTTTTTTTTGACACATCAGATTTTTTCCGCTGGTGAATTGTCGCTGAAGAAATTATAAAATTTGCCGCAAATTCATGTCTGGTGAATTTATTCGCCCATCACTAGTAACGAATTTGCGCTTGGTAAAGTGACGCAAAGGGGCCCATTTACTAAGCTCAAGTGAAGGAAAAGAATAAAAAAACTTAAAATTTCGAATGATTTTTTGGCTACTTCGACCATCGAATTGGCTACTTCGACCTTCGACTACGACTTTGGATTAAAATCGAACGTTTCGAACTAAACATTGTTCGAATATTTGACCATTCGATAGTCGAAGTAATGTCTCTTTAAAAAAAACCTTGACCCCCTACTTCACCACCTAAAACCTACAGAGGTGCAATGTTAGCCTATGGGGAAGGTCCCCATAGGCTTTCCTATGTTTTTTTGGTTGGAAAAAAATCGTTAGATCGATGGATTAAAATCCTTCGAATCGAACGATTTGAAGGATTTAATCCTTCGTCGAACGATTTTCCGTTCGATCAAACTATTTGCGGTAAATCCTTTAACTTCGATATTGGAAGTCGAAGGATTTACATTCGGCAGTCCGCAGTCTAATATCGAGGGTTAATTAACCCTCGATATTCAACCATATGTAAATCTGCCCCGAAGTGTTGTAAAAGCAGTTGCTGGTGAAAGTTCGTCCTTTTGTGAATTTTCTGATTTCATCCCTTGAGTCAATGTCCTTTCTTATGCAATTGTACACAGACTGAGCTTTCATTTATTAGGTTCATTAGTTATGTGCTCTAATGAGCATTTCCTTGTCAGCTTCTAGTATTAATTACATTTAGGAGCCTAAAAAATAAGCATATTTTCTAAGTTGCGTATTGATTTTCAGTGACTGTGCACCTCTGTGTAAAAGTAAGCGGATGCTTGTAAATGCTATGGGAAAATACACTGTTCATCCATCATGGTTTTCTAATGCATTTTTCTCCCAGAGCACCTTCCATTGGAATTTACATGCCCATTGAATTTATTTAAAACAGCTTTTTACACGATTTTTATCATTATTAATCCTTTTACACAGTGCAATAAATAGGCCCCTGAGTGTGTGTTTGTTAATAAATAAATAGACTATTACAGGTATGGGATCTGTTATCCAGAAAGCTCCAAATTACTCGCGTATAGACTCCTTTTGATCCAAATAATCCTAATTTTTAAAAAGGTTTTCTTTTTTCTCTGTAATAATAAAACAGTAACTTGTACTTGATCCCAACTAAGATATAATTAATCCCTATTGGAAGCAAAACCAGCCTATTGGGTTTATGTGTAAAAGTTTTTCTAGTAGACTTAACGTATGAAGATCCAATTTATGGAAAGACCCATTATTTGGAAAAACCCAGGTCCCAAGCATTCTGTATAACAGGTCGCATACAGTACTTAAAGTGAAGAATTTGATTGTCTAATCATTAGGGAATTGGGTCAACACCTCAATGACATACAGAAAGAGAGAGAACTTGGAAATAAGCACCAAGAACTAATTTCTCAGCTCTTCTTTACCTTATGTGCGTAGAGTCACATTAGTGGGGTAAAGACAAAACAGGAGGTTCCTTTGGCTCTACTGGTTGGATGGGTAGGAACTTCAGGAATTTCTCAATCCATGACCTTTAATGTTGTAGTTGAAGAATCAATGGCCAGATTCTTTATTGTAAGACTCAGCCAGTGCATTTTTAAGCTGACAGTTTACACTTTTGATCCTGTCCCTTCTTGCTCTTGTCACAGGAACATAAATCCATGCTTCTGTTTCCATATACAGATGTAGAAGAATTGCTCTTAATGCGACTTAAAATTACTTCCTGTAGGAAATCCGCTTCGAAAAACCACAGTGGGATTTATATCAGCGTCTGTCAAATGTGTAACTTCCCTCACATGACATTTGTTGTACAAATCTAAGCGTAAGTGTACTAACGAAGTTTCCATAGGCAGTAATGAATGCTAGCGAATTCACCTTGAAATGCTTGCACTTCGGAGTAACGACGTAGCGAATATTCGCCATTGTTCGGCTGCTGAGACGCAACTTTGCATTTTAGTGAATTACAGTAGCTTAGTGGTAACGAATTTGCGCCAGGTGAAGTGAATTTGCTGACTTTGTTACACCTGCATGGAGAAACCAACCTCATGTTGCTCAAGTGATCTTTTTTATTTCCTCTCTTTCAAATAACAACAGTCCTATGTTGCTTTCTGGCAGGGATTTGAGACATACACCTCGGATCAGAAAAAGCTATATTCACAAAATGTCTGTTTGAACATCTTAAAAAACACTATTAATGCTGGGGTAAGATGATAAATGTTGTAATTGAAAGGGGTATATATGTGATGGCCAAATCTCATTAGGTTCCTATCAGTCCTCCTCAATCTCCTCTTAGTCAAAAATCTGGTGTGAGCACCTATGGGTACATGCCCTTGCACTCCAAAATGACCCCTCTGAAGTGACATACTTTCCCAGATGGTTAGACAGTATGGTCAAAATAAGCTAAATTGCCAGACCAGGTAGGGAAGTGTATGGCCATCTTCACATTATGCCTACACCATGATGGCACATTTTAGATCTTTGGGAGAAAAAATATTATCAGTATCAGGTCTTATCTTCCATCCCCTACCCTATTAGGTCTTACCTTCCACTCCTACCCTTAAGGTCTTACCTTCCATTCCTTCCTTTAAGTTCTTGTCTTCCTTCCCCTATCTTCTTGGTCTTACTTTTCACTTCCTACCCTTTAGGTCATACCATCGACCCCCTTCCCTTTAGGTCTTACCTTCCATTCCTACCTATTAGGTCTTTTCTTCCATCCTATACCCTTAAGGTCTTACCTTCCATTCCTACCCATTAGGTCTTATCTTCCATCAACTACCATTTAGTTGTTACCTTCCACCTCCTTCCACCTCCTTAAGGTCTTATCTTTCATCTACTTCCCTTTAGGTCTCACCTCCCCCATACCATTTTGGTCTTACCTTCCACCTCCTACCCTTTCCTCATCGTTCAACATCCTCACTATTTTTTTATACAGGACCAGCATGTCTTCATGTCTAATGAAGCAACATATGTTGTCCCATCAAAATCTATTTAGCTACATTATACCATTTTAATGCCACTTTTTCCCACTGGCTAATTCTGTAGTATCTTCCTCTTCTGATTTGACAATAGGTACATTTTCTGTTTGTACAATTTATTTTATGTTTCATATCATCATTTATTTTCCAGATCAAAGGGTTATTCAGAAACCTTCCATTTTATCACCTGGACCTTTTTCTTTTTCTGTCTTCTTCTTTTTTTGCATCTGGGATGGGCCCATGCTAAGAGCCTGTAGATTCTTTCTTTCTTGCTGGTATCAGCTGTACCTTTTTAAAGAGCATGTCGATCTTCACAGTCTGTTGATTCACCAGATTGAAAAGGACACTTGACAACAATAGCTGTAAAGCGAAATAATCGTAGGGGCTGGAAAATAGCGCGCTGACTCATTGCATGTCTTGTAAGCGGTGCTCATCAGTCATTTCTGAAGCACGGCTCAAGTGGAATGCTTATCAGCTGCCTTTGTTTGCTACTTCTGAATCAACAGTTCTTATATTCGACTGTGAAATCTTGTCACACTAAATGGACAATTAGTGCACAACCAGCAGTTTACTTAGGGTTTTGTGGGATATTTGAAAAAGGACCACTAGTTAGGACATTTTGAACTAATATTTACCCTGTTTTAGAATGGCAAATCATCAATTGACTCCTCAAGTGCTTACTGTTTTTCACGAAGAGTCATTCATCTTTCATGATTATTTATTGAATTTATTTGGTGGAGTGCTCTGGTTGCACTTTTCACCTCTGCTCTCTAAAGTAGGTAAATAAACACGAGCTTCAAGGGAGAGTAGTTGTGGTCTGGGCCATTCGCACACTATTTGCCTAATTCATGCATCTGCCAATATTTTCCTTTCATCAATCAAGTCATAGACTCATAGGAAAAGCCAAGGAGATAACGCCATGGAGATGGTGATCGTTAAACAGCTTTTTTGCATGCAGTAAGTTTGAAATGAGAAAAAACATTGTGTTTAATGCCCCAACTATTTTAAAATATGATAAATATACCGTGTACTCTCACCATATAGAAAACGGTGGGTGCATGTCAAGTAGGACTTGACTACTTATACCCTGATAAAACCAGGTTCATAATTGTATATTCTAATAAGCAATTTTTGTTGGAAAGGTGCCAATAAGTACTAGTTATAACTAATGACATCACTAAGCACAATTTATAAGTATGTATTTTACAGGCTGTTCTTTGAATTGTATATATCTATTTCTCCAGGTTCAGTGCAATACAGTGCAGTCAGAGAGTGTTAAAGTGGTTTATATAAGAATGATTGTCTCAGGATTCAAATGTGTCCATATGACTTAAAGGAGAAGGAAACCCCCTGGGCGCAAAACCCCTCCCCCGTGTTGCCCCCCCTCCCTCCTCCCCCCTGGCGCCGAATGTCACGAAGTGAAATCGGAAAACTTTGTGACATTCAGCGCATGCGCAGTAGATCCGTACCGGTAACTGTTCCTACTGCGCATGCGCCAGAAGACGCCGGTCAAAGCAGGAAGAAGACGCGCGTGGGAGAAGATGTCGACTGTGAACTCCGTGGACAGGACCTGCGCAGAGGGGTGAGTAACAAGTTAGGGGCAGGTAGGCCAGGGGGGAGGAGGGAGGGGGGCAACACAGGGGAGGGGGAGGGGTTTTGCGCCCAGGGGGTTTCCTTCTCCTTTAACAGAAAAGCAGTTGCAGGTATAGTAAGGCAAGATGCCAACAGCAGGGAAAGATGGTGACTGTGGGGGGGAAAGGTGATGGCATCATTTTATATCTGTGGTGCCCAGCCTGCAGGGGCAGCCATTTATTTCTTGTTAAACTTCCCGCTGTTGCGACACCTGAAGGGTAGGTTCTGTTTTGTAGAGGAATGGGTTGTTGGCAGCTGCATCTGTTGGATGGCAGACCTTCTGTGATAGATGGGGATTTGAATGTTTGGTTATATACCATGAAAGTGCAGTTTTATTATTTTAATAACAATTTAGTTTAATTATTAGCTGCATGCACAGAGGCTATTGGTGTCACACTTTTCAGTATGGCTCATGTGCTTTAGTGAATCAGGTTACAGGTGGGAAGTCTTCTCTTGGCCCTGTTAGGGCAGAGACACAAGTGGAGATTTAGTGAGATCGCCTTTCCTTTGGGTGACTAATCTCCCCTAACTGACTTCCCACTGGCTAGAATCAAAATCATGGTGGGATCGCTTCGACTTCCAAAGTCACCTCACAAGGAAACTTCGGGCGACTTCGAAAAAGTAAGCACTCTAGATGCCATCCCACTGGCAATTTCAATATTAGCCAACGAGAAGGCAGTTCGGGGAGATTAGTTGCCCAAAGAAGAGTCGATTTGTGGCCAGGCGACTAAATCTCCCCGAATCTCAAAGTGTCTCTCTGCCCTTAGTGGTGGACCATTGGGGTCATTGATGTCCACATTCATTTACTAGCTCCCTGTTCATTAGGAGCCAGATGGAGCACACATGGAAACAGTTTAGGTATTATTGTCAGGGATTTTTTGTGCAGTAAAAAGAGCAACTGACATAAAGGTGCAGATCAAGAACAAGCACACCAATATATTGATATATTGAGTTATTAACCTTATAATGATTGCTATGTGAAAGCACAGAGCATTGCATGGTTTATGCAGCAATTTACCCTACGGTAACTCAATTATTGACTTCATGTTTGCTTCCCTGATGTCTCAGTTTGTGCAATATCTGCCCTATTAGCAGTTAATCTCTTTAGGGGCTTACATTAAATCTTCAAAATCCCCCAAACACAGAAAGTTAGATTAGCGCAACCTAAACCGTCTGCATCCAATTATCCCAATGGACATTTTGAAGTAACGTATAAATGTAAATAGAGAGATTTGAGAGTGAATTACAAAACTTTGTAAAAGTGCAGTAAAACGAACGCTTTATTGTGTTTAAAATTAATTTATTTTTTTTTTAAAAGAAGAGAATAAAAGAAAAGCTTTGGTGATAAATTACATTCGGAGGAAAAAAAATTTGGAAACAGGTTTCAGTTCTTGGATTTAAAAGAAAAACTGTTTAAAAAGCACACAATTTAGCTAATGCCCTTTCTTTCTTTAAGAAAATATATATTTTTGAATTGGTGCCATGTTGCCTATGTGCCAGAAATAGGCATTGGACTCAATGTTGGCAGCGTGCGCCGTGTACGTCAACGTTCTCATTGTTTTCGATAATTTATAAGTGTTATTAATAGTAAAATGTTTTCCCAACAATTTTATGGTATACCATGTGTTTAATAACGCATTCTCTCATGTGACTGTATGGATTGCCTTAGATCAGCTATTATAGAATGTGATGTTTGTTTTGCCCTGCTTGGTTACCTTTCTTGTTCCTCCAGAAGTAAGTCATTTCTAATATAAGCTTTAAAATTCACAAGTGTGTGTTGCAACATTATGAGCTACCCTTGTCACAGGTCCAGCTGAAACCGTTCCCTTAAAGTTCAACGCAGGGAGTAATGAGAGATCATAAGTATATGATTCATTTGGAATATTGGCCAAATGCACCTCTGTAGATAAATTACTCCAGCACAGAAACAGCCCCGAAGAGTTTGAGGTAAGGCTTAGTGAGCAGTCAGAACTTTTTCCCTGTAACAATTGTTTGCTCTCTGTTGTTATGTATAGGGTAAGAGAACACGCCATTCCACTTAGAGAAATGTTTCCACATCATCGAGATTTTCTGCATTTTATTACAACAAACCCTCCATTCAGTCAAAAGCCTGGGCGAGCATGCACAACATTTGTTACTCTTGTATTTATTTAGTGCAAAGTGGCGTTTATAATTCAGGATGACTAATCACTACAATGCGCAAGGCTAAAGGTTCTTATGAACATTAATAAAAGGAACATACAGTAGATGCAAGTAGAGATGGTTTATTATATCAAATAACACATGGTAGATATACTGTATTGATTGTAGACAAATTCCAGGCTTTAATGTGTATAATATACATCCCACCCTATATTTCGTATAACTACACATAAATAAGTGGGGATTCCCTTTCTTGCCCATCTGGATGGGTCATACGAAGTTGAAGCACTCCTCCTGATTTTTTAAATGGATTTAGATCTGATTGCATTGTGAAACCAGACCCATCTAGCTCCAGTAACATAATAGGGGTAATTTATGAACAATATGGAGTACATATTGATGCAATTATTAAGGTAATTGTGTCTAAACATGCTCCTGCACTGCCACATGGTAACCAGTGCAACCATCCTGCCTCTTCTGACAAATGGTTTGCAGAAGGTCCTATTGACTGTGGGGATTCTTGGAGATATGTCACGAGTGGAATAGGCACAACTGAATTGTGACCAGTGCCAACTCCAGAAGTGATGCATGTGACCCCTACTCTGGAAACTTGCACCCAATTTGCATTAAAATGCAAGCATAATTGCATGACCCATCTTGTGCAACTAAGAGCACAAACAAAATTATGCTGGAATTATGGGGAAAACTTTAACAACCTGCTTGGAGTTGAACAAAGTGTTTCTGTATTACCTGCATTTCCATTATTCTATGTGAGCTTATGCCCTGGTTTACTCCTATTGCTTTCCATGTAATTGCAAGTAGGCTTGGCTTGTTTCACCTGTTGTCAATCTGGCCACAGTTGATCAATAAGCTGTCTATAAAACCCCATATGCTGCACTGACTCTAAGTTTGATAGTTCCTGGGTGTGATTCTTGTCTGATTATCTGTTCCTGATCTTTGCCTGTTTTTGACCTTGCTGTATCGCTGCCTAAACCAACCCTTGCCTGTCTGACCACTCTTCTGGATTCTGACTTTGTACCGTGTTACTGATTGGTTTTGACTCCGGCCTTATTATCCTGACTACCCCCCTGGTTCCTGATTCTGTACTGCACTGTTTGACTGTTACTGATCTGATTTGTACTGTCCCTGCCTGTTCCACATTTGCACTCTGTCCCCGTCCTGCCTCTATACATTACGGTTCCCTTGCCTGCCCAGAACTTCCCCCTTGGTCCTCCCACTTTAAGACCTGGCGGCATCCGAGTAGTTGAGGGCTCCTCTCAAAGTCAAAGGCAGTTGTTAGAGACAGATGTGTGAGCCAAGACCGGGACTTTGGGGTTTGTTCTGAGTTTTTGGATACCATACGTGATAAAAACACTTAATTATAGGTAAAAACATGGCAATTTTCATCCAAACCTGCATTCTAAAACTTGAAACCTAATAGGTAGATAAATCAGTTTAGGTGTGATAGTTCAATGCAGCCCAAGTAAAACAAAGAACTGCTCTAAAGTTGCTTTTCTGTTTTCCTTCAGCCAAGCAACACCAGGAAAGTTCTCTCATTTCCTTCTGAACTACCTCTCTGGCCATACGGTCATTGGAACTGACCAGCAGGTGGCGATGTTGTTAAAAAATTCATTATATGAGAAGTTAATAAATAGCTTTATAGCTTTGAAACTGAAATAAAATTATTCATGCACATTGCAAAAGATCTTAGAAATGCACCCTGAGAAAGTTTACTTATATTTTTTTAAGTCAAAGAGAGAAAATTTCAGAAAACGAAGTGGGAATTCTTGTGATAATGCTCTGCTTGGAAAAAAGTAGAAACATGTTAAAGGATTCCACTCTACTCTTTTCTAAGCAGAGCAACAAAACAAGACTATTCTGTCTCTATTCTTTCTCTTCCTTCATCCTTTACCTGCACGGGAAACCTGTGGAATAGACCATCCCCGAGTCCAGTGATTCTGAAGCTTATAGAGAGGCCTCACTTCTTTGTAAAATTATTACAATTGCAATTTAGGTTATATATGCCTGTGTAACATCCTACCTGGTTTGAACCAGTGACCTGCATGATTTTATGTGACTTCTGATACCTTTATAATCACTTTATGAGCAGTTAAGGCCCTCGTTCACTGATATTGAATTGGTATCCTTGTATTTCCATATAGGCATGACTTGTTTCACCTGTTGTGATCAGTGCCATTAGTCTGGCTATAACACCCTCCAGCTCTGCACTGACTCACTGGCCATTATAGGTCAAGCTTGGTGCTCTGAATCATGTTCCTTGACCCCTTATTCCCTAGTACTGTCCTCTGTGTGACTATTTGGTTTTGGACCTGGCTTGTTCCTGACTTCGAGTTTGCCTTATTTTTCTACAGTTGTTATCTGGTTCTGACCCGGCCTGTCTGGCTACATTAAGTTCTGTCCGTACTGGCTCCTTGCCAGAGTATGCAATTGGCTGCCTTGTCTACCCCTGTGGGAGTCACTGGATTTACATGTGGTAAGTCCTGACGGCAGGCTGAGAAGCTGAGTGCCAGGACCAAAACTAATGGTGGGGGTTTGGGTTTGCTTGGGATTTGGGTTGGCCATGCATGACAGCCTGTAAACATTATACAGGTATGGGACCTGGGGTTTTCCAGATAAGGGGTGTTTCTGTAATTTGACTCTGCATACTCTACTAAAAATTAATTTACACATTAATTAAACCCAATAGGATTATTTTGCCTCCACTAATTAATTATATCTTAGTTGGGATCAAGTACAAGGTACTGTTTTACCATTACAGAGGAAAAAGGAAATGTGTTTTAAAATTTTAATTATTTGAATAAAATGGAGTCTATGGGAACCTGCCTGTATTTGTGACATTTCTGGATAATGGATAACAGATCCCATACCTGTAGTTATTTAAAGACTTACTGTACAATATATGGCAAACGCTTACTAAATTGTGTATGGAAACACACAGATCTAAGTAAAATGCTGAGAAGAGAGAGAGAGAAGGAGAAGGTCCATGGGTCCTAATTTCTGAACCCCAGATTCAGAAGCTCACCATCCTGACAAACAACCGGTTGGTGCCAAGTACCCACATAAGATGATGTCATAGAGCTATTCCCTGATCAAGTGGTTATACCATGCGGGATCCTGGCAGAAACAGAGAACAGCTGAGTGAACAGAGATACTGAAAGGTTTTATTTTATCCAAGATCCCATAAAGTAATGGAACACTTTAACATTCATCACTGGAATGAGATTGGATGTGTCACCATTTGGCACTTTCATAGTTCATTTTTGCTCTGTGCGTTTTCCTGTATAAGATTCCATGTTGTTATTCCAGCACATGTATGTATATAGGGGTGTATATTTCCCCTGTTAGCTTGAGCATGTAATCAGAAAAAAAATGCTTTAAATTCAAAGCGATCTACAGTTACATAGCCAGTTTTTCTGAAGCCAAGGAAAAAATGTTCTATTTATTTGAGTTTTAGTGTGTTTTTAACTTGTGGTTGGGTCAATGTACAATATTCAGTTCTGGATCGGTATCAAGAAGCTTGCTCTGTAGCTTGAGAATGAGAATGAAGTCGTCAAGGGCTTCCTAAACCAGGAATCAACAAACAGCTGTGTCAGATAGAATTATGTGTATGAAAACAGGAATTGTTACTGATAATGTAGAGATAGTCATAAATAACGGATATTATCATCAAGAAAAGCTTCTGTGGATGTACTGCTTTACTCTACATTTGGAGGATAAAGCCGTGATTCCACTGACATGCAAATTAGGCATCGATAGCGTAACTTCGCTTTGCTTGATGAATTAACTTTAGCGCAACTTTGCTACCTTTTGGCTCCCTGTACGCAACTTCGGATTTTAGTGAATTTTTTTGCGAAGTGAGCGAAGCCATCGCTGGCGCAACTTCGGAGATAAGTAAATTTACCCCATAGGGTTGACAAATGAGCAGATATTTAACAGATATGTCCACCTTGAGTTAGACAATATTGGGCTGATCAAAATGCAGGACATGCAGGTTGTAGGGGCAACTGCATCAAAAAGCTGATGTGTTCCTCACCCCCATGAGAATTTTAAACTTGTCAGATCAACATCTGGCTGAGTTTGAGAGAGATATTGGTCAGAGAGGCCT
The DNA here is from genome assembly GCF_017654675.1 of Xenopus laevis. Taxonomy (NCBI): domain Eukaryota; kingdom Metazoa; phylum Chordata; class Amphibia; order Anura; family Pipidae; genus Xenopus; species Xenopus laevis. The sequence goes on from NC_054380.1 coordinate 129,792,852, forward strand.
CTTGGAGGACCATTTATGTCCTATGTCCTTCTCTCTCCGCAGCACAACATTTCTATGGAAAATGAACTTAAATATGTGAGCTGGACCAGTGGCCTGTCCAGTACTAGGGTTCCTATCTGGCTGGTATTTGACCTGCCTAGCGGCAAATCGAAATCGCCAGCTAGGACCAGGGCTAGTAATACAAATATACCAGCAATGAACCTGCCAGGTAAATTTGTTAAACCCTATAAATCCCTTCCTACCTTTACCATCTCCACTGCAGACTCCCTCCTATAGCATACCCATTTACCAGCCCCATACACCCATTTCCCTGTCCAGCCCACCCATTTACCCATCCTTCAACATCATTACCCTGCCCCCCCAGCCCAAAGGCTGATATTACTGCTGAGAAAGGGTGGCAACCCTATCCGATACTTTCAAAATACTGCAACTTCTTGGACCCAACAGCAAGATTGTTTGAACAATTCCGAGTTTAATTGCACCTTCCTTGTACCTTAAATCCCTGCTGTGAAGAGGTTCAAGTCCATCACTTACTGGGTATATTGCTCAAGTCACAAACTCTCCCTTTTACCATTGGAGAAATATGTCCCTAAAATACCATATAAACTAGAGAGAAGTAGAATTTTACTAAAGTTTTACTGTAGGATAAACATCCTCCTGAGGATAAAACTAGGGGTGATACAAACCTTCCTACCCATTCCTAACATTTTCATTCTGAGACACAGAATTTGAAACATAAAAAATACATTTGGCCACAAAATGTCCTTTTTTCACTCAATATCTGTAGATTTATATTTAATAATACATTCAATGAATTTTAAGTATATTTTTAATGATTTTAAATAAGATCAATATGCACTCTGTATCAGGCACAGCTCATCATTTGTCTAGAAGAGTCTTCTAGAAGAACCATAATTTCATACATATATCCCATGCACGTCCTGGAGAGGTTGTGTCTCCCATTCCACGTGTGTGGGCAGAATTGCTCTTCCCTCCCAGGCATATAAAGGAAAACTTGTCTCCAACTGGGAATTTTCATTAATAAGTTGCATTTTGATGACAGCCGGTGAATTCCAGATTGGCTATATTTACTGCAACATGAATTTCCATATTTTTCATCCAAACTACCTAATGCTTTTCAAGACAGTAAACATTGAATTTTTTGTGTGCTACAGCTATTTTCCAAATGCTATTGTATCTGTTTCTGTAGCAGCAGGCTGAAGAACTTGGATTCATGGAGTGAACTATAACAGTTTATGTCATTTTCAACCACGTGCTAGCCATAAAATCAGCAGCATGTGGTAGTAATCGAGGGAGTAGCTATGCTGGCTGGATTTCAAGCACAGCAAATGTACTGTGCAAGGAGAAGTCATGGCAGGAATCATAAGAGGAACAATAGCATCGCCAGGTGAAGGACGATTACAAGGAGTGATGGTGACAAACTGATGCTGAAACAAACACCATCTCTATTGTGTGAGACAGAATACAAAGAATTTGGAGATAGAATGATAATAACCAGGAGGGGAAACATTGTAATGTATCAGTTTGCATGATCTATAGGGTGAGACAGTCAGGAAAACACACTTGAATGTAACATATGTTAATATATGTCATTTTCGCTTCATCCAGACTCTGCTTTATGTAGAATCATAGATTATGTTCTCTTACTGTGTCTGTTAAGGGGATGGACAGCTCTTAATATGTTTAGTCTTAGATAGAAAATTACATTCTATTGTATTTGATTGAATTCCTTGGTTCAACAGTTATAATTGAGAGAGGAATTGGTATACAAGTAAAGCTGGCCATAAATGCAGGTCCATTGTTTGGTGATGTCAACTACATGCTTGGCCTGATCCAATCATTTAAGACTCCCAGGCCCAATCCCTGTGATAGTCTCCCAATGGCATTTTTAAATCTGCTTGGCCAGACTCATTTTTGGCCAGATATTTGTTGGGAGGGCCTACATATACTACTATTTATATAGACTTATTAAGTCAACTCTTAAGGGTCCAAAACTACCATCTCAAATCTATCTGTGTATGGCCAACTTAATCTGTTGATCACACTGGGGCAAATTCACTAAGATTCGTAGTTGTGCCAGGCGTAACTTTGCCGCACTTCGCCACACTTCACCAGGCGTAGTTTCGCAGGCGCTCCGCAAATTCACTAAAATCCGAAGTTGCGCTCAGGGGTAGCGTAAGGTTGTGAAGTTGCGCTAGCGCTGATTTACTAAGAGAAGCGAAGTTACGCTAGAGATGGTTAATTTGCATATGGCGCCAAATTCAAATTTCAATGGAGGAATATGTAGCAGCACTACAAATGCCTGGGAAACCTTCAAAACATCAAATACATTTTAATTTTGCCCTACACATGTGCCCACTGTATAGTTAAGTTGCCATGAGTTAGGAAATGTAGGGGGGAAGGAGGGGAGCAATTTCCAAAATAGATAGCAGCACTCCCATATAGTATAAAAAGCCTTTATTTCAAAATATTCATCGGGCACAGCAACGTTTCGGACCGCCTGGTCCTTTTTCAAGCTGACAAAGTTAAAAACTGCATAATTGCACTTCCTTAAATAGCCACATTGACAATGCCACCTAGTGGTTACAACGTATCATAATGTTACATAAATATCAATTGTTACATCCTTCAGTACACAGTTTAGTTACAATTACATTATATCTATTTGTAGCATATTAGCCGACTTAGCTTTTGTTGCTTCAATGATATCTAGTAGTCACTAGGAGATAAGCAAAGTGATGTGTCATATTAAAAACACTTAAAATCCATAAAAATGCCATATTCGTATCAAAAATGTTTTATATCAAAAGATTTTTTTATCAAAAATAGTAAATTTATAACAGAGGATACAGTTCGTATTCCTTGTTTAGACCACCTGGTGTAAGGGTTCCAAGTTTTTTAATCCAGTTTGCTTCACACCTTAATAATTGTTTTACCCTATCACCACCTCTCCTAGGCCTAGGAATCTGTTGTAAGATTTGGAACCGTAACTGGGAAACTGAGTGTCCTGCCTCATCAAAATGACAAGCCACAGGGTTCTGTTTTACCTTTCTCTTTATGTCGGATTTGTGTTCACCTATCCTTTCTTTTGCTTGTCTAGTGGTTTGTCCAATATACATCAGACCACATGGGCACTTTATAGCATATACTACAAATGTAGATAAACATGAAGGAGGGGAGCCCCAAAAAAAATTTTGATCTTTTTCAGCCTATCACCCATAATATAGAAAAAACGCCAGTGTTTTTTGGGACTTAGAAAAAATGTGAACTTTTTTTGAAGCAATCCCTATCTACTCTATTGTGCTTCGCCTGGTCTGAGGTGGCGAAGGAAGTCTGGCGTAAAAGGTAGCGTTCAGTACACTGCGCGTGTTAGTGAATCTGCGTAGTTACGTCCGTTGCGCAAATTCACCAGGCGTAAGGGTGCGAAGTAGCGCTAGCGGAGTTACAACAGCGTTCGTTAGTGAATTTGCGAAGTAACGAAAATGCCCAACTCTACCGAATTGACGCTAGCGTTATGCGCTTCGGCGCTTAGTGAATTTGGTGATATCATCTGGTGATAGAGTGCGAATGACCGCCAGCATCTGTCTCTTTCACTAGCGAATAGGCGATTGAGCCCGTTAGTAAATTGGCGATGTCCATTCGGGCGGTAACGATAGGGAATTGACGATAGTTTTAGCCACTTCACCCTTTAGTAAATCTGCCCCCAGGTCTTTACAAGGTAAAGGAATAATTTCCCTTAATATAGTAAAAGCTTAGCAATGGTAGCTCAACCCCTACACATAGGAGACATTTGGAACATAATGGTTTCTATGGGATGTTTAAGCAAAAGCATAATATTAGTCAGATATCACAGCTGCGTTTTCAATGGCCTGTGATGTTTTAAGAGCATATTTATGTTTCAAAGTGGACCTTTTATTGTGACTTTTATATTCGGTATATACACTATATTATGAGTCTGTTACTGAGCTCAGATAAGTGGCAGCAGCCCAGAGCATGTGCTTTGAATCAGTAGAAAAGATGATGGGGAGCTACTCAGAATCAAATTCAAATTAATGACACTGACTTTCAAAGCACTTCATAACTCTGCCCCACCCTACATCTCTGAACTCATCTCTATATACTCACCCAATCGCTTACTACGCTCCTCTACTGACCTGCTACTCAACTCTTCTCTCATTACCTCCTTACATGCTCGCATTCAAGACTTTGCAAGGGCTGCACCCCTCCTCTGGAACGCTCTCCCACGGTCTGTCCAACTTTCTCCCAACCTTTCTGCTTTCAAGAAATCTCTGAAAACGCACTTCTTTCGAGAAGCCTCCCCTCACTCTGCTTAACTACCAAACGCAACACCACATACAGTACCACATTTCTCACCCACTTAATTCGATCTTGCCCACTCCCACACCTTGTGTATTACTCCCTTCCCTTTAGACTGTATGCCTATGCATAGGGCCTTCCTCACCTTTTTGTGCCTGTATTGATTGTGATGTTTGTTACTCCATATGTTCTATATATGTAATTCATGTGATGTAGTTGTATAATCACATTTACTTTACAGTGCTACGCAATATGTTGGTGCTATATAAATACATGTTAATAATAATAATAATAATGATACTCCTAAAAGGCTGTGGCTGAGCTGGTACAGAAACCCAAAACATAATGTGGAACATTTCTACCCTACTTCTTTAATTTGCTTTAGTTCTAATTACATAAATATTCCATATACATTACATGAACAGAGAACATCTACTACTGGTGAACTACAGTGAGCTTTATTTTTATCATTTGTTAATTATGACCCTATATAGAGTATCCTTAATACATAATTGTTTTTCAAAAAGAGCTTAGAAAAATTGAAGGACACAGCACGCCTTTAAATATCTAGTCTTTTGAAAAGCAAAAAATGTAAGCTTATATTAGATCTAAGGTCTAATTTACAGATGGAAGGGCATGTTATCTACCCTATGATCATAAGGAAAAGACTGCCTTGTGTCTGCTGGTGTGTAGGGTAGAGACTGAAGTCAAGATGTGTTGTGCTATGGTGCTCCATATAAGCCGTGTAATGTCAAAACAAAATTCCCTCCATCTTTATTTACTTTTTGCTGTGAAGCTGCCTTGGTTTACTGATATTTTTCCTTCTACAAAGAGTTCTTGAAACAGATAGATATACTTGGATCCTGAAAATAATGTTTGATTGCCAGTAGATGATTCTTTATCTATTCTATTCCTGTACAGCGGATTTTTCACAGCAGGAGATCAAAGTGAAATCATCCTCCTTATCTCTCAGAAAGCTTAACGTGGGTTGTAGAGCAATATTGCAAGTTGGAAGTCTTGTTATTGATTAAAAGCCTTTTTTACCTCTCTTATCAGACTGCTGTAGGCAGCAGAGTGAGAAAAACAGAGTAGAACAAAGAGGTAGGAGAGAATGTAGTTCTCACTGAGTGATGTAACCTGAAATAACATTATTAAATACCATATTAGTCTACCATACACTCCACAAAGACATGCACATTTGAAAAGACCCCTTTAATGAAAAAAATATGCATTTAGAACTTACTGCTGTCTCAGGAACTTTTCTACTTACATTAAGATGATTATTTGTTTGAGTTGAACAGGATCTATCCCAGAGATGACACTGTACTTTCTAGTGTAATATCGTATAATATATACTTTCTAAATAGTTTCTCTTTTCACTAGGCAATCTAAGGCATTGTGCTTTATATAAAACTGTTTAGTTTAGGGCGACGTATTGTCAATTATTATTTCTGTAACATAATCATTCAGAAGAGCATTTAGAAATGCTTTGACAGCAATTGGATCAAAACTGGTGCCTTTGCAGGACGTTGGGTGAGGATGGCATCAACACACATATGTAGTCCCTAAGCGATGGGGTTTTTATACCTGACATATAGATATCTGGCCTATTTTTTAGTAAGGGCCCATACACAGGCAGGAAAGCTGACTCAAAACTCAGTCTGAAGGAGCCAACTCAGCAGCTTAAATCTGACCATGTACGGCCAGCATTAGATGAGATGAGACCCTAATGGTGGCACCTTAAGAGCCAAATCTTTTAAATCTTTATGACAGCCTTGTAGTGGCCAATATCAGACTGATGAGGTTGTTTAGAACTTGAGCCAAACAATCAGAAATAGGCGTCTGTACAGGCAGTCGGGAGAGGACTGCATCTACTAGCTGATGCAGTCCTCATCCCATCATCCCAGAATTTTTAAACCTGTACTACAGATATCTAGCTGCATAGGATAGAGCCCATATATATATCTGTTTGTGACCAGAGTTACAAATCACGTGCAAGTTGTTGCTAGCATTTTCAGAAGATGTGTTCTGGAGAATTATATTAGCATCCAATTCACCGGCCATAGGTCTGGTATGTCTAATGATACAACCTCCTCTTGGGTCAGTGGAATTACCTCAACACTTAGGGGCAGATTTACTAAAGAATGAAGTGGCTAACGCTAGCGACTTTTCACCATTGTTGCCACCCGCAGGGACATCGACAATTCACTAACAGGCACAGGCGCCAATTTGCTAGCGAACGGGACTGTCTCTAGCATTCATTAGCTTTGAAATGCTTGCACTGCCAAAGCAACGATAGCGAAAAGTCACCAGTGTTTGGCGCCCAGGGCACAACGCATATTAGTGAATTAGCATAGTGGTAGCAAATTTGCGCATGGCGAAGTGGTCGCTGGGTAACTCCAGGGTTTCCAATGTCAGTAGGTGCACTTGCACACTATTCATCAAAAGAAGAGGCAGGACATACACATTGGTGCTCAAAGCAACTATATGGAAGTGCAAGGAACATGTTTGGGTGAAAATAATGGATAGCATACATGTGCCTACTCTTATAACACGTCCCCAGCCCTATTTACTTCATTGTTATGAAACCAGATCTCTTAAACCAAAACTACCATGTTTAATATTGATAAATATTTGTGCAGCCACATTGCCGTCTCTGGATTTTCTTGGTCTCTGCCACACATATAAGTGTTGCTGTAATTTCAGTAATACGTGAATCCTGTGTTCATTATATTTCCTTGTTAAAGCTTCAAAAGTTCCTAGTGGGACAGATGGTTTCTTCATTTTCAGCAGATTTTGTTTTTTACTTTTTCTTCAGAATGGCAGTTGGCAACAACTGTATGGATTTAAATATCGTTTTTGATAGGTTGTCATGTATTTTATATATGTAGTGATGTAATCTTGTGCAAGTTGTCCAAAGCAATAATATATTTACAGTTTTTCATTTGCTGTAATATATGTATATCTACCTGTGTTACTTGAATATACATTTGGCAAATGTGTTTCATACATTTCCATGCAAGGATACAGTCACCTGTTGCTTAGAAACCTTAAAAATATAGTCTCTTTAGCCTTAATTCCACTTAGCTTTGAACTTGTTTAACTCAAGCTTCAGAGCTGATGTTTAATCCTCAAGGTGGAATGTGATTTACTTATTTGTGTGCATTTTGTGAGCTATTTAATTATTATGTTACTTCAAGAAAATAGACAGAAAATAGCCTTCTATGTTTTATTCTACAAAGGGAGATTAGTAGCTGCTACTTGTAGCTGGCTAGACATAGTTTCATTATTTGTTTGAGGGGCAGGTTGGGTATTATTTCCACAAGAAATTGATCATTTATATTTCTAGCAACTATGATCATATATATAAGTATGTGGGTGGTACATGTCTATCTCAACCTTGGTCTGGTCCTCTACTAGAGGCCTGGAAGTTAAGGCCTCTTAGCTGTTCCTAGCATTGCACTCTTCTCAAAACAGTTCTATAATGTTGTTCATCAGATCTGTTGAATCCACTCTCCCAACTCGCCTTCACATTCCATTTAGTTCTTCTTTCAGTCTTTGGTACTTCTCCAGCTGCAAGTGTATTGAAATGGATCCACACACACAATTTGCTACTTCTCCAGCTCATCCATACTTTTTCTTCTTCTTCTTCATGTTGCTATCATTTGGCATACTTCATATATTACTACCACTTTTATTCTGATCCTTCGCTACTACTACAATGTCCTGTTGATTGGTCAGTACCTGCCTGCCCAGCTGGATTATGGTCCCACAAAATCTTAACACTATTTTTCTCCACAGCCTTCTGTGAAATCTCTTATCTAGACCCATCTTAAATTAAAAACTAAACTCTACAATGATATTAAATCTTCTCTTTATGATATCTGTTTGCACCAATGCTGCAACACTGCATTGAATTACAAATATTCAGTAACTTCCCACCCTCTTGTAGCACTAAGATCTAGTTTATTCTATTAAGCAAGGTAAGAGTACCTTCAGATCAACACATAAGAATTAAACATTGTCTGTATACATCTGTGCAGACTCACTCTAATGATTTACAGTATATGGTCATGGGTGTGTATTGTTACTCAGAGAAGATAAACAATTATGTTTAACCCTGGTAAATAAAAGTGTTTTTTTGGCTACTTCGACCATCGAATGGGCTACTTCGACCTTCGACTACGACTTTGACTTCGAATCGAACGATTCAAACTAAAAATAGTTCCACTATTCGACCATTCGATAAACAAAGTACTGTCTCTTTAAGAAAAAATTTTGACCCCCACCTTAAAGCTACTGAAGTCAATGTTAGCCTATGGGGAAGGTCCCCATAGGCTTGGCTATTTTTTTTTGATCGAAGGATAATCCTTCGATCGATGGATTAAAATCCTTCGAATCGTTCAATTCAAAGGATTTAATCGTTCGATCAAACGATTATTCCTTTGATCGTTAGATTGAACTATTTGCGCAAAATCCTTCAACTTCGATATTCGAAGTCGAAGGATTTTAATTCCCCAGTCGAATATCGAGGGTTAATTAACCCTCTATATTAGACCCTTGGTACATATGCCCCATAGTGTTAAGCATTAGAAGCCCTTAGTACTGCCTTGCAGTAATGTTCCAGAAATAACCTTGTGCTGTGTATTGGGCCCCCTTCTGACTCTACATGAAATGCACTGACTGTATGTACTGGAGGTAGCACTGCTCCTTTGGTTAGCCCTTTGAAAAGAGATCTGGAGATGTTTTTTGATAATTTTTGATTTCTGAATGGGTTGTGAATCTTGCACAATTTAAGATAATGGCAAAAATATATTATTGTTAAGGATTAGGTAGGGGGCACAGTGGAGACTGATGAGGGAAGGATGAGTCCTTGAGGCAGGAGCTGTATGTGCCTAGGGAACACGTAAAGGGAAGGCAGGAACAGGTTGAAGAGCGTGATGAATCAGACTGGAACAGGTGCAGAACGGAATAGGACAGAGAGCGCGAAGATGAAGACTGGACTAGACAGGAAGAAGAGGGTGAAGGTCAGGACAGGAACAGACTGGATTAGGACTGGACAGTGCGGGCGTAGATCAGGTGGCAGGAGCAGACTAGAGGTCGGGAACAGGAGGACTGGATAGCGGAAGGAGACTGAAGCAGAATAGAGACTAGAGCAGAATAGAAAGAGGACCGGATAACAGGAGAGGACTGGAGCGTATAGAAGGTGAGGACTGGGGCTGATAGCAGGAGAGGACAGGATAGCGAGAGGACTGGAAAAGGCAGAGCGAGACAAGGGAAGATAATGACAGGGTACAAGTCAGAACAGAACAGGAAGCAGGAACCAGAAAGGCAAGGTCAGGTCAAGGCAGAATAAGGTTAAGACAAGATCAGGTTTGGAGTGAGGAGCAGAGCAAGATTCAGAATAGTGAGGCAGATCAAGACAGGACATAGTTCAGAGCCAGACAGGACAAGACAGGGAAGGGTTCAGACAAGATAAGACAAGTCAAGGCAGAATAGGAGGGAGGCTAGAACAGGAACCCGTAGCTAGGGACAATGCTTCACTGCTAGGATGGAAACCAATGCTCAAGCAAGGACTGTTGGAGGGCTGGCCTTAAATAGGGCAGAGTCAGCCCGAGGTCCCTGGCTCAAATCCCAGCAGAGCCTGACAATTATTATATGAAAAAAGTAATTGTTTTCAAGGAAAAGGGTTACTGTAGCCTCTTTCTAAATCTTAAGTTTCATGGCTATGGGGAAAATAATTAAGGATGGAATAATTAAGTGGAACATTTTGTGAGACAAGCAGCAAAACATATAATCAATGCTCAAAATATTGTGATTTTTCTGCCTTTTCTTTAGAAGTTCTTACAAGTAATATGACTACCAATATATATTAAGTGGAATGCTACATGTCAGTTGAGTTGGAGTTTCTAGAAAAGTAAATTAGATAACAATTAGAATGTTTACTCACTTCTTTATGCCTAATGATGGTGAGTCCATATTTGTGTACAAATATCCAAGTTATAAGCTTTTGTCCTGTGTAGCTCCTGTATAGTCTTCATTGACTTTCATATGTCAACTGTGTTGACTTTATATAGTGATGTGAACTGTTCCAAACACTTATGGACTATTTATTAATCCCTAAATTGACTCCTATGCAGCCAGAGCAGGATTTATGATGTGCTAAGCCTGGCTTCTTAGACAGTGTTGGCTTTGACCTTGGTGACGTCATGTCTAATCTGGAAATAGCTTTAACTTCTTCAGTAAATAATAATAATAACAACAACACATTTTACATATTTCTTTATATATGTAAAGTTCTAACACTGTAAATGTCAAAAGAATTCATTAAAATGTGATGAATTGAAATAGTAGTTTTATGGCATGGTTCTGTGTCTGTTACGTATAATGTTCTCTATAAATAGTTTTAAAAGGGATACTGTCATGGGAAAACATTTTTTTTCAAAATGAATCAGTTAATAGTGCTGAAATCCATTTCTCAAAGAACAAACTGATTTTTTTTATATTCAATTTTGAAATCTGACATGGGGTTAGACATATTGTCAATTTCCCAGCTGCCCCAAGTCATGTGACTTGTGCTCTGATAAACTTCAATCACTCTTTACTGCTGTGCTGCAAGTTAGAGTGATATCACCCCCCTCCCTTTTCCCCCCCAGCAGCCAAACAAAAGAACAATGGGAAGGTAACCAGATAGCAGCTCCCTAACTTAAGATAACAGCTGCCTGGTAGATCTAAGAACAGCACTCAATAGTAAAAACCCATGTCCCACTGAGACACATTCAGTTACACTGAGAAGGAAAAACAGCAGCCTGCCAGAAAGCATTTCTCTCCTAAAGTGCAGGCACAAGTCACATGACCAGGGGCAGCTGGGAAATTGACAAAATGTCTAGCCCCATGTCAGATTTCAAAATGTAATATAAAAAAATCTGTTTACTCTTTTGAGAAATGGATTTCAGTGCAGAATTCTGCTGGAGCAGCACTAACTGATGTATTTTGAAAAAAAACATGTTTTCCGATGACGGGATCCCTTTAAGAAACACCAGCTGAACTAATATTTTAATGCCCATGTTTTTATTTCAATGTCTTGATGCTTCATGTTTATTCATCCCAACAAGGAAATTCGTTACATGGTTGGGAAGAACTGACCATGATCCATTGCCATTGAATATCTACTTAATATGCAGTTATTGTTGTCCCATTTACTTGTTGTGCATATGCAGATGGTTTTTGCACCATGGGTTCCTAAATTCTCCATCAAAAGGAACTGTATTGCTTCCAAGGCTAATTTAGGAGCAAGGTTAACGTCTATTTATAAAAGAACACATCTTAATTCAGAGCAATTAGCAGATACAGTATGTTCTGACAAGGATTAAGTGCTGCCAATTCTGCCTGCTGTAAATGTTTTACATGCTGCTAAGGATCATTCTGTGCTGATTCAGATTCATACAAATATTTGTTGCTTGTAAAATGTGTTAAAACGTAAACTGCCGCGCACCGCCAGTCATAGTGGAATGGAATGTCCAGTTTATATAGGGACCTGAAGCACTTTTCCTTTGAATAAATCACTGCAATCAGTAGAGTTTATTGTGTTTACAGGGGACAAGGGATGATGTGCCAAGAAGACTTGGCTTGCTAACATAAGCAAACAATAAATTTTTATTCAGGGTTTATAACGAATTGTGACATCATTTTGGATGCACATGGATGAATTTTTAAACTTGGATGACCTGTTAACTGGAATTAATTTTCTTCTGAATTGCCTCCAGAATATTATCTTGGCGTTTGAATTTTTTTTAGTGAAAAGCAGGAATGAAACCAGGAACAGTGTCTTATAAATAAAAATCATTGGGATAATTTATTGGTGCAATTTTACATGTTCTGTTTCATAATGATAACGTCCATCAGCAAAAAGAAACCTTAATGGATCGTTTTTGGTAAATGTAGACAGAAACAACAGAAGGTTTTTTATACGTATTGTATTACATTTTCAATATTTCTTCCTTTTATAAATGTTTCCTCTGTATTGAGACATTAAACACTGATGTATAAATTATTTTACATTTCATTTTTACACGCCTGCTGTTATGTAATATTCCATAACAAGATGTCAAAATAAGGACCATGGTCTAGTGCCCAAGAGGTTGGCATGATGATTTTTGGAGGCATTCCCAGGAAGGCACAGCCAAAGATGGATTAATACTGGCATAGAATTTACATTAAGAGTACAATAAGAATTTGCTATATTTGGTAATATCATGTAGCGAGAGAGATGCTTTATGCTATAAAAGTATTTCCTTGTACAAGTATGGGACCTAATATCCAGATTGCTTGGGACCTTGAGTTTTCCTGATAATGGATCTTTCTGTAATTTGGATCTCCATACCTTAAGTCTACTCAAAAATCATGTAAATATTAATTAAACCCAATAGGCTGGTTTTGCTTTCAATAAGGATTGATTATATCTTAGTTTGGATAGAGTATAAGGTACTGTTTTATTATTACAGAGAAAAAATGATTTTTGCAAATCTAAAATTATTTGATTATAATGGAGTCTATGGGAGCCAGACTTTCTGTAATTCAGAACTGTCTGGATAATGGGTTTCCAGATAACCGATCCCATACAGTACCTGTATATGCATTTGAATTTGAACATATGCACTTCTCTTTTAACTTCTTCTCTCTTCAGTTTGCAAGCCTTTTTTCTTGGATGCTCCAACACTACCTTAAATTTTGTCTGAGACAGGAATAGTTCTCTCTCTACCCACCCACCACCCATAATATCCCAGAAGTATCTAGTACAGTTCAAGACTAGAATTTATCAGATTATTGAACGGAAACCAGAGCAAAAAGGGCCCAAAACAACTTGTACTGAAGGTAAATAACACGTTCCTCTTTCAAAAGGGACCATCTGCCACTGACATCTACATGATTTAGACAGGTTTTGACTGGAGTATTTTTCAAATTTTTGGCAGCTTTGGAGCATAATAAAGCTTGAAAAAATTGAAGGGTTTCTTCCTCTAAAAAACTTGCCCAAAAAATAAATAGGCCATTAATTATCCCATCTCCCTCAACACAGTGCCTTGAGGTTTATCCTTGCTTCTACCCTGTCTTTGACTCCTCATAGCAAATTAATGACTAATGCACATGACCTAAGGAATATTTCCATTTATTACACAAGTTTCCACAAACATTCTGATTCACTCTCTAATCATATCCCATACTGACTACTTTAGATCTGTTTATTTGCCTTTAGCTTCAGAGACCTTTTGTCACCTCTCCAGTCCATAATGTCCACTCCACAGTAGCTAGCAGCTCAGCAGGGAACAGAATGGTACCTCTCAATAGGGATGAACTAAATATTTTGCTGCTTTTTGCTGAGATTTGCAGAGAAAAAAACACCCATAGACTAATGGATAGTACAAAAATATTTCACGGTGTTGCACGGTTTGTTAACGGCACGTGGAAAAACACCCATTGACTTCAATGTGTTTGTTTTACATTAATGCCGGTAACTTTGGATGTTTTGCTGCCTGTGCTGGAGGATATTAAGAGGGAGTGACAAAATGTTCTGTCTGCCAGGGCCCTTTATGTTACTTTTTATAATATTGGTCAACTGCTGCCATCTTGTACTATTTTACCTGCAATCCCATCAGTCTCGCACTGCATGGCCCTGGCCAATCGCCCCATATTTGGATTCCCTTAAGACAATCCCATAGGTTGAAAAGAGTTATATTTAAGACATGTGCTTTGGCAGTCATCCTAGTAGTGGGTGTACTGTAGACTCTAGCAGGTATTTTAACTCATCAATAAGTTATCAGTTAACACAAAGAACATTCCCCGGTCAAAGAGGGAGGCAATAAAATATAAGCCAAACTAAAATATTTTTAGAATGAAAATGAATGAAGAAATATGTGCTGTCTTTTGACCTTGTCTCATGATATCACGATAAAAATGTGATAGGTGCCAGTGGTCTTACTTTTTTTTAAGTTTAAAGAGAAAACACTTTAAGTTCTGTTTTCTTTCGAGCGCTCATAAAATAATATTGTATAATAAAAGAGGGAATATCTTACAAGAAATCTCTCCAGTGGTTTAAACTGGAAATAACACATAGTGACTAAGTGCTGTTTAATTACTTTCAGCGATTGGATGCCTTAAACATGAACAGAACATATCTTAAAAAAAAACTCTGACAAATTAAACAAACTCATATTGACATTATTAATACTTCATAACCATAATGCAATACTTGTACAAAAAAGGGGGCAACTGGTATTAGAAGCAGGGCCAAGGCAGATAGCATTTCATATTTGAAAAGGCCTATTATGTTCCATATTGTTTGCAGTGTTGGGTCCATGTTATGATTCAGTTTATAGTACAGTAAAGAAAAACAAGCAATATTGTGGACCGTGGTTGATGCGCCCTGACACATTTTGTGTGCTAGAAATATCTATTTACAAATGACAAATAAATTGCTCCATTGATAACAAAGTACCATGAAGTCAAAAAGTAAGAAGAACACTTTTTGGCCATTTCTAAAGAACAATTTTTATTTACATTTTCAAGAGTTTTTGAGTTAGTTGAAATCTGTTAAATTTCCCTTGAAACTGAAAACTCATGCTGATTAGGGATGTAGCGAACAGTTCGCCTGCGAACTTGTTCGCGCGAACTTCGACCGTTCGCGTCCGCCTAATGTTCGCGAACGTTTGGGAACGTTCGCAATTTGAGTTCGCGACCATTCGACCGCTAAAATCGAACGATTTCCATTCGTTCGAACGATTTCCATTCGTTCGAACGATTAAAATCCCTCGACCGTTCGATTCGAATGAAAATCCTTCGATCGAACGATGAAAATCCTTCAAACGTTCGAATCGAACGAAAAATCCTTCGAACGTTCGAATCGAACGATTTTGCGGGTGTTCGAAGCTCGCGAACGGTTCGCGAACCGTTCGCATTTTTTGCCGGTGTTCGCGAACGGCGTTCACGAACACCAAAACGGCGGTTCGCTACATCCCTAATGCTGATGTGGCCATTGATGATCCTGAATGTTTGGGCAAGAAAACAACAGTGAGAAGACAAAATGAAAACATTTAAATATCCAAAAATTGTGATCTGTGGGGTATATATATATATATATATATATATATATAAAATATATTTACTGTTAATAGGCTCCTGCTCTTCCATTTTATTGCCATCCCTTCTGAGGATGGTGCACAACTACTCCTTCTGCAGTAGGGGAACTACCTCCACCCTTGACTTGCCAATTTATTCAGGGTTCCCAAAGCAGGTTGGGCCATTAGGCAAATCAGATTTACACCCGGTAAATGGGATATGAATGCCACTTTGAATGTGTGCTCCAAAAGTGAGGCAACCCCTCCCAGTCTGAAATTCTACCTTTAACTTACACAGATTTGTGTCAAACCACAAGTGCAACAAATGCTCCTCAACTGTTGAAAACCTGAATCCGAAAATACCCGAAAATGAAACCGGTCGTAGACATGTGGAAGTCAATGACAGATGGTCCCTTTTACAAGAGGAACATGTTTTTTACCTTCAGGATTCACAATAGTTTCAGGCTGTTTATGCTAACTTTCATTCTATAGTCCAAATAATTTGAGTTTTTGGAGCGACAATTCATATTCGGAACGGGTAAAAACGCTATAAAATCAAGAGAAAATCTGAATGGTATGATTTTTTTACAGGTTTTTTTTCCTGAATCACTCGATTTCTTTCTGACTTTTTCCTAAAAAAGTTTCCGCATTTTTTGGATTTTTGACCAAAAATTCCAAAATAGTTGGATTTTCTGGCTAATTCCAGTGGAGATCATAGAAACTTCCAAATAGGATAGGAATCTCTTCCATTAACTTATATATAACCTCAAACGATCTGAGTTGGAGTATTTTTGAGTTTTTGATGTTTTTTTCCAAAAAAATAACCCCCTGATTGTTAATTCATGATACAACTATTATTATAAATAAATCTGTACTTTCCTGGATGTTTCTAAACAGCCTAAACTCTTGTGTGATTAATGAATATTAAACAGCTTTGGCAGTGAATTATAGGGGAGCAGTATTAGGCGTGAAACATTATTTTGTGTATTTCCTTCCGAAGGACGCAATACAATGCAACTGCTGAATTGAGTTTGTATAATGTATCCTGTCCTCGTTGCTTGCTAAGGACATGATGTAACTTCCTCTCTCTACTGTACTTTTCTTAAAGCATGCCTTATGATGGATATATTCCTCAAAGGATTACATCAGCGCTTTAATCAGAAAATGTCTGTTATTTTTAGTGGGACTACAACTGAGACTGATGAGAGCCAAAGCAGAAGTGTGGTTCTTGTTGCACCACACATTTAAATCATGGGTTGTAGCATCTCTTTTAATTGGGAAGGCGGCAGTTTTGCCCATAGCCGAGATCAGTGAGCTCTCCATGTTGAGTGTGACAAATGGTTTGCGACAATGTTTGATGTATAGTGTGTCATTTAGTGGTCCCACTATTGTTTCCATTTCTGGGTTAAGCTTGGATTTAGAATAATGTCCATAAATATTGATTCTGAAGAATAAAAATAGGAGCCAAAGTAGATTTACAGGTCTCAGTGTTAGATGGAGGTAGGTGGTTTCTAACACAATGGGGCAATACACATTGTAAATGGACTTTACATACAAGGTGAGAAAAGAAGTTATAGAGTCACACTGAAGATTGTGTCCCCTATAATTAAAGGTTTCTATCATTTTGGATAAGAGCTTTAATTTTTATTAGAAGTATCCATAGTTTTTAAAGGATCTGGTTTCCTTATTACTGGATGCATGGAACAGCCCTAATTTAAGATGTGGAAAGGGGGCCTTTTTCCAAATGAGGTTGGGTTAGGGTTCATTTAAGTGGGAGGGACAGGTAGGGATGTAGCGAACGGCGGAAAAAATGTTCGCGAACTTGCGTCAAAAATGCGAACGGTTCGCGAACGTCGCGAACCCCATAGACTTCAATGGGAAGGCGAATTTTAAAAGCTAGAAAAGACATTTCTGGCCAGAAAAATGATTTTAAAGTTGTTTAAAGGGTGCAACGACCTGGACAGTGGCATGCCAGAGGGGGATCAAGGGCAAAAATGTATCTGAAAAATACATTGTTGACACAGCGTTGCGTTTTGTGCTGTAAAGGGCAGAAATCACACTACGTCACTCAGGTGATGTTTCTGGACACGGAATGTGAAAAAGCTCACACAGCTATGTGGCACTTGGTTAAAGACTGGGCAAACAATGCCTGCAAGGGCAACGTATACAGTAGTGGATACGGAATATATTATTGCTTCTGTAAAAACATCACTCAGGTGATGTTTACGGACACGGAATTATTATTGTTATTTAGACAGAATGTGAAAAAGCTCACACAGCTAGGTGGCACTTGCATACCTCCCAACTGTCCCTCTTTTGACCACTCAACCCCCTGTCCCTCTTTTGTACTGGAAAGTCCCTCTTTTCTCTGCACTGAACAGCCAGAAAAAAAACAGTTTCTAACTTAATTAGCTTTTGGCAGAGAGCTCAGAACAGCTAACAGGTGCAAATAAGATACTTTGTAACAATTTTGACTCTGGTTGGTGCTGGTGGTGGTGAACTACTAGAAGGAGCAGCACACCAGTCCCTCTTTTCTCTGAACTGAACAGCCAGAAAAAAAACAGTTTCTAACTTAATTAGCTTTTGGCAGAGAGCTCAGAACAGCTAACAGGTGCAAATAAGATACTTTGTAACAATTTTGACTCTGGTTGGTGCTGGTAGTGGTGAACTACTAGGAGGAGCAGCACACCAGTCCCACTCCCCAACACAGCTAGACTAATAGCACTGGGCTCTTACAGTAGCAAAGTAAAAAAAACAAAAAAGAAAATAAAAGCAGTCCTTACAAGGACTATTGGGTTACAGGCAGCAGTCAGCAGATGAGAGATCAGAAGCAGTGCCCAAAGCAGCTACATACAGAGCACTGCAGTAGAAGGTAGATTACTAGCCAGCAAAGCTACCTAACCTAAAATGTCCCTCAAATCCCTGCAGAGTTCTGTCCCTACAATACAGAGCAGTATCAAGTAGATTACTAGCCAGCAAAGTTACTATCAACTGTCCCTCAAATCACTCAACAGCTCTCTCCCTACACTAGCTCTTCCAAGCACACACAGGCAGAATGAAAAAACACTGCAGGGCTTCAGTTTATATATGGAAGGGGAGTGGTCCAGGGGGTGTGGGGGTGGTCCAGGAGGGAGAGCTTCCTGATTGGCTGCCATGTATCTGCTGGTCTGGGGTGAGAGGTCAAAAATAAGCGCCAGCTAAGGCGAACCCAAATTGGCGAACGTCGCGCGACGTTCGCGAACATTCGGCGGACGCGAACAGTCGATGTTCGCGCGAATTAGTTCGCGGGCGAACAGTCCGCAACATCCCTAGGGACAGGTCTGATGTAGCGTCTTGGATGGTTACTCGCCACCTTTAGCTTAACATGCACAAGACTGATCTGCGTATATTCCCAACTAAACCTGGCCCCTCTCTCTGTTTAATATTACAGTTGATAATATCACCTTATACACAGCCTCCCATCACTTTCTCAACCTACATTGCATCCCTCACCAGCTTCTTTGTAAGAAACATTAAGAAAACACATCCCTTCCTCCATGCATCCAATAGTAAAACACTGGTCCAGGCCCTCATACTCTCCAGGAATAGTGGTGAGCACAACTTTTCCTTGTTTGTTATAGTTTATACAGGAGCAGTGACCAGCTCCGTGTTGTAGATCCCACCCTTCCCAGCTATAGTCAGGTGATCCCACTGGTGGCCAATAAAAGGGCAGCCAAGTTTGGGAGTTTTACTTTGAAAGCAAAAAGTACGTTGCAGGTAAAACTTTGTCCCTTTGTAAAATGTATAATTAAGCAATAGAATTCTTAAAGGGATACTGTCATGGGAAAATAGTTCTACTCCAGCAGAATTCTGCACTGAAATCCATTTTTTAAAAGAGCAAACAGATTTTTTTATATTCAATTTTGAAATCTCACATGGGGCTAGACATTTTGTCAATTTCCCAGCTGCCCCTGGTCATGTGACTTGTGCCTGCACTTTAGGAGAGAAATGCTTTCTGGCAGGCTGCTGTTTTTCCTTCTCAATGTAACTGAATGTGTCTCAGTGGGACACGGGTTTTTACTATTGAGTGTTGTTCTTAGATCTACCAGGCAGCTGTTATCTTGTGTTAGGGAGCTGCTATCTGGTTACCTTCCCATTGTTCTTTTGTTTGGCTGCTGGGGGGGAAAGGAAGGGGGTGATATCACTCCAACTTGCAGTACAGCAGTAAAGAGTGATTGAAGTTTATCAGAGCACAAGTCACATGACTTGGGGCAGCTGGGAAATTGACAAAATGTCTAGCCCCATGTCAGATTTCAAAATTGAATATAAAAAAATCTGTTTGCTCTTTTAAAAAATGGATTTCAGTGCAGAATTCTGCTGGAGCAGCACTATTAACTGATTCATTTTGAAAAAAAAAATTTTTCCCATGACAGTATCCCTTTAATGAATCAGATGAAAATTTAGCGTAGGACTGGCCAGATATGGGATGACTGTGACGTAGTTGGCCAGCTTAAATATATTGCAATATATGGACAAACAATCCCTGTTTTGTTTAAAGGGTAAGGCATTTTTCAGTAGCAGTAGCACAAAATGTCTCTGACTTAAATATATTGATAATGGGTTGAGTGCAGAGGACTCTTGTATTTGTCTATATGTATTTTGTGGTCACAGCCTCATTGCACCCCCGCCTAATGGTTTTAAAAATTATTGGTGAGCACAACTTTCCCCTTGTTTGTTATACTCTCCAGGCTAGTCTTTTGGCTAGTCATTGCCTAAAGTGCAGTTTAGCATATCATTCTCTGTCTCCAACCCATGAATTAACTTGACCTACCAAGATTTTTTGAAACCTAAGGTGAGGCATCTCTTTTTTCTCCTACAATATAGTCATCACCTACAGTGTGTTTGCCAAACAAATAGCCAGTGAGCTCAACTGTTGTCAGATTCCAAATTCTGCCATGTTTCTTCTGTTTTCAGGTAAGAGTCTCATGATTAAAAAAAACATTTAAAATGAGTATCAATCATGAATTATAAGGGATAATGCACCCCCTACTGTAAATGATAAGGATATTAGAAGTCACTGAGGGGTTCTGTGACCATATAAAGGCACAAGGTTGCAGGCTGAGTTATACAGGGAACTCTGAGTATCACTCATGTATTATAAGGGATAATGTACCTCCTACTGTAAATGATAAGGATATTAGAAGTCATTGAGGAGTTCACAGGGTCACAAATTAGTTTTAGTATGTATTTTACAGGTTATTTATTACTTTTGTGTTATATAAGAATACATAAGAGCCAAAGGTAACCTGTAAAATATATCCTTATTAACAACGCATGGTAATGGTGGTAAATGATAGCAGCAAGCAATGTCATGTGCTTTGTAGCACTTTAGAAATAAAGTTATACATACATTAATACACTTGCCACATGACCTATAGAAACCTGTGTAGTAGTTTACCCCCTTCTGTGGAATATGAAGATACTATCAGTTTCCATGGCCTGTATTTGGTCATGAAACACCTTGGAGACTTCCAATCTTTATAAATAGGGGTAAACTATGACTTTGGTGAATTCTGCCTATAAAAATCATCATTATAAGCCAATCTCATATTGCAGTGATGTTGCTGGCAGTTAAGGGTTAGCGCCTTAGTATGTTATTGAAACGCATCCTTGCATGATACCCAATATTATTATTTTTGGGAATAAACAGAATAATGGTGATACAGGACGATAAACATGCAGTATGTTTTCTATTACAGCTCACGTAAGTGATGTTGTGTTTTACATATTTTCGTAAGAGACTAACTACTCGTTTTTATTTCATTCCTCCATAAATGAGGAAATAAATTGGTAAAAACTTCTGGTTCTGTTTATGGAAATGTAACTCGGGGAAGAAATATGACATTAATATTTGCTGATCTATATGGCATTGAGTGAGCAAAGCAATGACAGTGGGAATGGAATAAACTTTCCCGGCAAAAACAGTAATATTCCATAATTCTAACTTCATTGCCATGGTCCTAATTAGAGACAAGGTAAAATCTACCCTTTAATATTCCCATTTAGGATATTTTTATGTAAAAGAATATAGAATGCATCCTGGAATAAATGAATATGGCTAGGGATGGGCAAATCTGACCCGTTTCGTTTTGCCAAAAATTCACTGCCGGTGAAATGTCGCCGACGCCCATTAAAGTCTATGAGCATCAAAAAATTTTTTTTTGACGGTCGGCTTTTTTTTTACGCACTATGCCATTCAAGTCTATGGGCGTCATTTTTGTGGCGAAACAAGGTGCAAAAATTTTGCCCCATCCCTAAATATGGCCTAAATCTAATCATACCGTATATACTCGAGTATAAGCCGTCCCGAGTATAAGCCGAGGTACCTAATTTTACCTCCAAAAACTGGGAAAGCTCGAGTATAAGCCTAGGGTGAGAAATGCAGCAGCTTCTTTTAATTTTCAATCTAAAAATTGAGGGTTTCTGCTCCCATTGGAGGTGCCGGCGTCTCGTTTTTGGATGCCGGCGAATATTCTTGGAGACTATTCTTGGATGCTGGCAACTATTCTTGGATGCCGGCGACTATTCTTAGGCACCGCCGACTATATTTTGGGGGCTGGAAAACTCGGCTTATACTCGAGTATATACGGTACCCTGTTTGACTGGACACAGAGGGAGGGTTGTAATTTCAGGAGTCACCCTCAACAACACACTGTCCATATTCCTTCTATGTATAAACACCCAATGGTATGGGCCTAGGTGGGATTGATAAACAGGGGAGAACACAGGTCCTCACTGGGTTCTCTTATCCCCTTGTCTCCATCCCCATAGTTACGCCACTGCTCATTGGGGCATTCAAAAGACAAATTCATATGCAGGTGTAAATGTCCTTCATAACACTAATAATGTATTTCATCAGTAGTGATAGGCAAATCTGTCCCGTTTCACTTCCCCGAAAAATTGCCGAAACTCCGGAAAAAATGAATAAAAAGTCAATAGGTGTCAAAATTATTTTTACAGGGGTGACAATTTTTACGTGTGCGACTTTTTTGTCCAATTGCATTAAAGTCAATAGGTGTCAAACTTTTTATACGCTCAACTTTTCTGTTGCAGCAAATTTTTTTGCCAGCAAATATTTGCAGCAGTTTCACAAAACAATTCACAGGTGGTGAAATGCAGAAATTTGCTTCAAAGCCATGCATGGTGAATAAATTTGCCCATCACTATTCATCAGTACCACCAATCAGTTCATGAGGGCACTACAATTACAACTTCAGTGCTACCCTGAATGGAGAAAAGGTGATTATACTGCCGCCTTCCAGTGCTGGATCCTAAATGTATTGTGCATGATCTACTTTCCTCTAAGAATCTGGCATCTTTCCACCCAATAAACATATCCAAGCCAATTAATTGGCCCCAATATGTTCTGTGTGAATATAATGGGGGCCTTAGATTGCAAGCTCCACTGGAGCAGGGAC
The DNA here is from genome assembly GCF_017654675.1 of Xenopus laevis. NCBI lineage: Eukaryota > Metazoa > Chordata > Amphibia > Anura > Pipidae > Xenopus > Xenopus laevis. Next base: position 129,815,758 of record NC_054380.1, read on the forward strand.
TATAACATTTTTAAACAATTCCCCTTTTTCTGTAATAATAAAACAGTACCTGGTACTCGACTCAAACTAAGATAATTAACCCTTATTGGTGGGAAAACAATCCTATGGGCTTAATTTAATGTTTAAATGATTTAAACAGATTTAAGGCAGGAAGTTCCAAATTACAGAAAGATCCATTATCCAGAAAGCCCCAGGTCCTTAACATTCTACATAACAGATGCCATACCTGCATTGTGAATTATTTTTAGTAATACACATTTTTCAGTTCCTATTATAAATTATTTAAAATATTATAATACATTAAAGGAGCTCTTTGATTGTACAAAAGATTTTGGCCTTTTATACTAGTCATGGAACTCAGATGATCTCGTATATCCTGATATTTTACAACAGGAGGTACATTATTTTGTTTAATACATACGTGAGTCATGTGACACACATATATCACATCGCCGATTATGACTGATGACATCATTAAGCACCATTTCCCGGGATATTCTTGGCTCTCATATATATTTACAGGTATTAGACCTGTTATCCTCATGCTTGGGACCTGGGGTTTTCCAGATAAGGGATATTTCGGTAATTTGGATCTTCATACTTTAAGTTGACTAGAAAATCATTAATTATATCTTAGTTTGGATCAAGTACAAGCTACTTTTTTATTATTACACACAAAAAGAAAAATAATTAAAAAAAAATTGGATTGTTTGGATAAAATCAAGTCTATAGGAGACTTTCCATAATTCGGAGCTTTCTGGATAACAGGTTTCGTTATTACAGATCCCACACCTATATATATATATATATGTGGGTGTGTACAAGACAGACAACCTCTAGGCTTTTAGCTATCAACTATACATTTTACTTTTCTTATGTTATTGAAAAAGTTAAGTGCAGCTATATATATATTTTATTTAAATGAAATAAAACGAATAATAAAAAGTCCAGTCCATTTGCCCGTGACCTGCAACTGCATTAAACCATTGAATGTTCAATTATGGTTAATGTCATATTTTATTGCTTCTTTTAGCTAATTTGTCTTGTAGAACAAAATGTTTTGTAATATATTCCAGAGACCATGGAGTGTAAAAGTTCATTAAAATAAACTTAACATAAAGCCTTGAATTATGTGACCACCTAGGGGTTTTTTTTCCTTGAGAATGTAACCTGGGAGACCTTGTTCAGCCTTTTAAACCTTCCTGATTTATGTCATTGTTGGGCGCATTAGAAACTGAGCTGTCAATTAAGAACGGGATAAATCTTTCAACATGAAACTGCTGTGTTCTGAGCCCATTTCTGTACTGAAAGGATTGTTACTCTTGGAAGATCAAACAGCAGCTATTGATGAAAACAAATCCATTCTGTTTTATGATCTCTCCCTAATGTAAATAAATTAAAAGTGAGTTAGCATTTTGCTTAGTGTGTGTGGAAAACGCTCTACACCATGACTATCTTTCTAAGCAATCTTTCTTTCTTCAAGAGAATGTAGCTATTTTGGTTAGATATCAGAATATTGATGTGTGTGTATTTCAGTTGATATTTCATGTTCTTACAAAAAAGGAAAACAGGACAGCATTGAACCAATTTATTAAGGAACAAGGAAGGGTATTGGGTATATCGATGATGGTTTTTTTGCATCAATTGAATTTTTATCACCCCACAATCCGTTTAAAGAAATAAAATACCCAATAAATAATTTAAAGCTGTTTAAAAAAAATTGTAATAGTAAAAAAGGAAAAAAAATAAAATAGAAGCAAAAAAGCACAGTTGCATTTTTTAAAGCATCAATATACCCAAACCCCTTTCTTGATTCTTAATAAATCAGCCTCCCTAAATATTGTATAAAAAAAATCAATTTCAAAACATTGTGACAAAAACCTTTTTTTAGTTTTTTTCCAAAAATTTGATTGTGAGAAAAGGAAAGATCATAGAAAAACTGACATCTATGCAGAAACTATGGGGTGATATGATAACTATGTATAAATATATAGGGGGATCATTTAATAATCTCTCTAATGCTTTATTTACCAGTAGGTCTTTCCAACTGACACATGGCCACCCATTCCGATTAGAAGAAAAGAGGTTCCGCCTAAATATTCGGAAGGGGTTTGTTACAGTGAGAGCTGTGAAGATGTGGAATTGTCTCCCTGAATCAGTGGTACAGGCTGATACATTAGATAGGTATAAGAAGGGGTTGGATGGTGTTTAGCAAGTGAGGGAATACAGGGTTAAGGAAGATAGCTCATAGTACAAGTTGATCCAGGGACTGGTCCCATTGCATCTTGGAGTCAGGAAGGAATTTTTCCCCCCTCTGAGGCAAATTGGAGAGGCTTCAAATGTTTATTCTTAGCCTTCCTTTGGATCAACTAGCAGTTAGGCAGATTAAAGGTATTTTTTTTCAACATAACTTACTATGTTACTCTGTAGAAAACACTGGCAGCCTGAAGCCCATCCTCAATTTTTTAAATCAATCACCTATATACTGAAAGTTGAAGATTATATGTTTCAAGGTATTGAAATATTTTGAACAAATTTTTTTTTAAATTGCTTTGTGAAAACAAAATCATGAAAAAAATATTGCAATCAATGCAAAAAATACTGCTGCAGTTTTCAACATGGATATACCCCATCCCCTTCATCAATTCGCAATAACACAGTATGTCTAGAAACCGATAGCAACCAATCAAAATTTCTTCTTACCAACATTATATGCTTCCATTTACAGTAGTGGCTTTAAGAAAATACTTTGAATGGTTGCATAAAATGCATCAGCAGCTATGCAATTTATATCTGTATTTCCACTTTCACTGGTTTATCTACAGCTGGCTGAAATCCCATGTATGCTATTGTAATTGCCCAGGTGCAATATTTCCCTGTGCTGTAAACAAACCAATGTATAACATTAGAATGGCAAAACTACTCCAAAAGAACAGAGATACACAAGATTCTTCTAACTCAGATGAACCCTCACTCTATTTTAGAGGAAGAGTTGAAAGTTTCACACATACAATAAGCGGAATTTACCAATAATGAATTATCTTATATTCATAACAATAATTATAATAATACTATTGATGGACAAATCTGCACCTGAGTGGTAAATGACAACCAATCAGAGAATTGCTTTCAGTGTTCAACTTGCCACTGGCTGAAAAAAATCAATGATTGGTTGCTCTAGGTTACTGCCCAGGTGTAAATTTGGCCAATGGTTATAAATTAGCCCCACAGTGTACAAGGCTTACCAGGGTGAACTCCAGCAGATTACTCCACCACACTAGGAAACAAGAAGGGCCAAATGAAAACACGCAGTTCAAATGTTTTTGACGTTTCAAGCCTGATAAATGGAAAGTTTCAATAATTGAAATAAATAATTAAATAATGGAAATAATTCACAAGAAAAGCATTCAGGCTCAAAAAAAAACGTCGAAATTCGACCCACAAAAAAACGTCGAAATTCAAACCTCAAATTGAAATCCCTCGACTTCGAATATCGAAGTCGAGGGATTTTTACCATATTCAACCGAACGATTAAATCCTTCAAATCGAACGATTAGAACGATTTTTAGTGATCGATCAAAGGATTTTTATTCAATCAAAAAAAAACTTATAAAAGTGCTCTGGAAGGTCCCCATAGGCTAACATTGCACTTCAGTAGCTTTAATTTGGCGAAGTATTAAGTCGAAGTTTTTTTAAAGAGACAGTACTTCGATTATCGAATGGTCGAATAGTCGAATGATTTTTACTTCGAATCGTTCGAAGGGTTTTTTTGCTTCAATTGTATAAAAGTTCTTACAATTTATTGCATTTTTCTCCTTGATTCCGCCCCTAGGATTAAATGAGAACTTAAATTGAACTATGTGAGAGAAGCAGTTAAATCAATAACTATAGGGCTCATTTAGGCACACTAATGCAACTGCTAAGCACTAGTTGGGATGTATGATGACTGGTGATACATGTGGTCGCTAGTAAATTCTGGAAGTACCACCAGTCAATAACCTGGTAGGAATTTCAGGGTTCCTCTAGTTGGTTGCTATCAAATTAGATTCCTATACTTTACTATACTGTATTGCTGGCACAACCTGCCCAAGATTTGCCAAAAACTAGCAATATTAGTACACAGTGCCTGCAATGAAGCTGTCCTCCCTCATCCCCCATAATTACTCATTCTAGACTCTAGGAATCTCTTCTCTCAAGGCTACTGCCCTGATCCTGTATCGCGACATTGACCTTGTAGACGTGCAAAAATTCAGTAGTATGGAGCACCAGTATAAACAGTGTTGGCTTGTTGGGTATATGCACTTACCAACGTTGGCATCATGAATGGCTGCTTACTACATACTGCATATATTTTACATATATTTACATAGTTTCATAGTTAAATCAGGTTGAAAAAAGACAAAGTCCATCAAGTTCAACCCCTCCAAATGAAAACCCAGCATCCATACACACACCCCTCCCTACTTTCACATAAATTCTATATACCCATATCTATACTAACTATAGAGTTTAGTATCACAATAGCCTTTGATATTATGTCTGTCCAAGAAATCATCCAAGCCATTCTTATAGTCATTAACTGAATCAGCATCACAACATCACCCGGCAGTGCATTCCCCAACCTCACTGTCCTGACTTTGAAGAACCCCCTACGTTGCTTCAAATGAAAGTTCTTTTCTTCTAGTCTAAAGGGGAGGCCTCTGGTACGGTGATCCACTTTATGGGTAAAAAGGTCCCCTGCTATTTGTCTATAATGTCCTCTAATGTACTTGTAAAGTGTAATCATTTCCCCTCACAAGCGCCTTTTTTCCAGAGAAAACAACCCCAACCTTGACAGTCTCCCCTCATAATTTAACTCTTCCATCCCTCTAACCAATTTAGTTGCACTTAGTCTCTGCACTCTCTCCAGCTCATTTATATCCCTCTTAAGGACTGGAGTCCAACTGCACTGCATATTCCTGGCCTCACCAGGGACCTTTGACATATGTATTTACAGTATATGTGTGTTCACTAATATTTCTGGTGTGTTCTTGGATAAAAAGTATATATATATTTGTGAACAATAGTAGTTCTTTAATACAAACGTATTTGCTTTTAGCTTGAGCTTTTCTTGAAATTGCTTTTGTCATTATTTTGAAACAAGAAGGGCAAAATGGAAACTTGCAGCTCACATGTGGTTGTTGTTTGAAGGGAATTTTGTAATCATTTTTCATTGCAACAATAAAGTTGATATACAGATGGCTTTGTGCACTGTACAGTGTAAGGAGTAATATGAAAGCAGGGCTTCTGTGTCTTCTTACAGGAAGCCACATTCTTAAGCAACCCAAGGGCAATGGCACAGTGATATGTGACAGAGAACCAGAAGCCAGAAATCATTTCTGGAGAATATATACATTTTCAGAGTTACTTCAAACAGCTCGAAACATTGCTGCACTCACCCAGGAGAATTAAATCATTCACTAAAGAGATCTGTTTCCCTTTGACTTGATTCTAATATAACTAAAAACATATATATATATATCTTACAACTAATATATTTTCAAAATAAATATTATATTGTAAGCTCTATATTTGCTGGTATTTCTTTGCTTTTGCTAATAATTGTAAACTCCTCTTAGTTCTACTCGGCTACACTAACGACAGTTTCCTGCAGATCCTGGGTGACTTGGCCACGTACTTATTGGCCAGAACTCCATGTTCAGCGCACAGATCAGTTGAGATGATCTCAAAAAAAATAAAAGGAAATGTCAGGATGAGGCTAGGAGTAGGCAGAAGACACCTCCTTAGGACACAATCATTTTGGGAAAAATAGAATGGAAAGCAATTCCTAAAAACTTGGTTATTGCACTTTATTGTTGATTTGTTTACCGAAGCCTGTTAACTGCATTCATTATTGGAGAACTCATAGTACTTATCATCTGCCTACAACATCACCTGGACACACTTCTTAAAGGGATCCTGTCATCGGAAAACATGTTTTTTTAAAAACGCATCAGTTAATAGTGCTACTCCAGCAGAATTCTGCACTGAAATCCATTTCTCAAAAGAGCAAACAGATTTTTTTATATTCAATTTTGAAATCTGACATGGGGCTAGACATTTTGTCAATTTCCCAGCTGGCCCTGGTCATGTGACTTGTGCCTGCACTTTAGGAGAGAAATGCTTTCTGGCAGGCTGCTGCTTTTACTTTTCAATGTAACTGAATGTGTCTCAGTGAGACATGGGTTTTTACCATTGAGTGTTGTTCTTAGATCTACCAGGCAGCTGTTATCTTGTGTTAGGGAGCTGTTATCTGTTATCTGGTTACCTTCCCATTGTTCTTTTGTTTGGCTGCTGGGGGAAAAGGGAGGGGGTGATATCACTCCAACTTGCAGTACAGCAGTAAAGAGTGATTGAAGTTCATCAGAGCACAAGTCACATGACTTGGGACAGCTGGGAAATTGACAATATGTCTAGCCCCATGTCAGATTTTAAAATTGAATATAAAAAAATCTGTTTGCTCTTTTGAGAAATGGATTTCAGTGTAGAATTCTACTGGAGCAGAACTATTAACTACTTCATTTTGAAAAAAAAAAGTTTCCCATCACAGTATCCCTTTAATAATTTGCGCAGCCAGGCTCTCATTGAATGAATGAGGGGTTTGAATATGCTATTAACTCTTCCAGACAGGCGGAAGTATGAGGAGGTGGATGTGCTAAAGATCTTTGGCTCAGCTCTGGAGGTGTTGCCCCTGTTACTTTTAGGTCACTCTAGTAGTTCTTCCACACAACAAAGGCACCAGGATACTGGTTTAGTAATATAATAAGCAATAAACCTGGCAAAATATGCATATATTTGCCCAGCAACTGCTCCATTGTGCTTTTTGCTTACTACAGGACCATAATTATCTGTGTGTTCTCCTGTTCATTGTCATTTTGAACCTCGAGCTAATCTTTCTCAAATTCAACCAAATCTAAAAGACAGTGGCTCTGGTAGATGAATATGTATGGGTAAAAGGCTTTATTGAAACTGGCCAAATTGGAAGCCCATTTGGACACAGCTTTAGAATAGTTTACATATATTGTTGTCTGACTTTATGAGCCATTTCTGAACACAGTGCCATTTGCAAAGTACAGTTTCAGATGCAAAGCGTTATTTTTTAACCATTTCACATTTTCCCATAATTTTCCCATAAATCCAGTGTAATTATGGCCCTACTCAGAGTTGTATTCACTGCATTTGCACTCAAAGCATCAAAACAAATACATTTTGCATTCTGATGTAAACTGGGTTCACATTGCTTCTAGATAGCAGAACAAAGAGTCCACAGAGCACCAGATTTAAAGATGGATTATTAAAGTTAATTACTTTTATTACATCCCACTAAAATCATACCAGAGCATAAATCCAAATAGCACTAGTGCTTACGCGTTTCGTGGCATCTCACCACTTCCTCTGTAAGAGCTGTAACTCTGGTGCCCTTTGCTCTGCTATCTGGATGTTGACGTTGATCTGTAGCACAGATTATAGCTTTTTGCCAGTGGAAATGCTCCTGGACTTTCTTCTAGCATTTTTAGAGTTGGGGTTGTGTCAATTCTGGGGTTCAAATTCAAAATTCGAAATATTGTTTGCATCTGATTCACTGGGCCCAAGTCTGTCGAGGGTTTGGGTGCATTCCACTGTGGGAGCCTTGGAGCTACCACTAGATCCCAGGTGGAGGTAACACTAGTGTTCCCCAGCATCAGTAGGCACAGTTGCACACCATTCATCTGAAGAGGCATTATGAATCCATTGGCTACCATGTGAAGGTTCAGGAGTGTGTTTCAACACTTGTACCTTAATGAATTGCGTCTATATGTGAGAGCACCCTCAGTGGAGGGGATGTGTATGTAAATGACCCCTTTTTTTGTACAGACAAAACAATACACTGCTAATGTGTACTTGACTCTAGAACACTACAGAATACACACGACTCAATCCCATCTATGAATTGCTCTTTCAATAGTTTCTCGCCAACATGAAACTTCTGATGTTTACGTTACATACACATTTTGTGCTAACTGACTTAATAGTTTACTTGTTCTTCCCTTAATATGTTTATAATAGTATTCATATGTATTGAATTAATGCCTAATGATCCCACTTTGTTTAAAAATCACATCGTTTCATTAGGCTGAGCCCATGATGCCTAGCAGCTATGTTTCTGGCGCGAGGGGGATACTCTATCATGCCAATTGCAGGAAATTATTCATTTCTTGTAACTTTGTTTATTCTGACTCTCTAGTTCCAAAGATCATTTTTCTTAAAGGAGGACAAAATGTTTTTTTTTGTAGAAACAGAGGGGTGTAGTACATTGTGTAAATTCGGGTTAACCTACTAACCAGCAATGTACATGAGTACTGGATCCTGCTGTAATATGTACTTTATAGATGACACAAACTTTAGAGAAGGGCTGGCCTTGAGAAGTCTAATGGGACCCATGGGTTATGTCACGGTTGGCACCCTAAATTCAGAACCAATGCTAAGCACCCTGTTCTGAGCTCTTGCTTCCGCCTTTAACAGCCGCCTTTCACCTTAGGGAGGAGCCCTCGGCTAATTGGATGACGCCAGGTCTTATTAAGAGAGGTGCAAATAGGTGCCTATAAAAGAAGAGAGTGGCGCAGCCTAAGTAACAGAAGAGGAGCAGAGTGGCGGTGTCCCTGCCGCACCACGAGACCACCAGGGTGAGTGTGATTTGTTACATTTTACTACTAGCTTTATTTTGTCCATTTTAGCTGGGGATTAATTCTAACTTCCAGGACAAAGAATATGTGACATATTTATAATGGATAACCGGTAACAAGGCCTGTGCAGTAGGCATCTCATCAGCTTTACCAGGACTTTAGTTGACATTGAAGGAATGTGCAAAAGTGTGATGGTGTAATGTGCAAAACAATTTATACAGAGTAACATAGTAACATAGTAAGTTAGGTTGAAAAAAAAGTTCAACCTTTAAAGTCTATATATAACCTGCCTAACTGCCACTTGATCCAGAGGAAGGCAAAACACCCATTTGAAGCCTCTCCAACTTCAAAAGGGGAAAAATTCCTTCCTGACTTCACCATGACAATCGGACCAGTCCCTTATACTATAAGCTTTTCACCAGGCCATATCTTAATACAGCAGTGAGGCCTACTTTTGTCTCTGCACCCTCAGCATTCCTATCTGCCACTCAGTAAGAGCACCAAGAGCCAAGTATATGGCAGTTAGTGATGATCAGATCAAAATTTCTACAACCTGCACTGAGTTTAACCTGCCCTAACCCAACCTGACTATCTCTGATGACACCAGAGGGGCAGATGTGAGTATATAAATAATAGAGAGTTTTGCAGCAGCTGGATTGGCAGCAAATATGGCCCCCTGACCGCAACTTCGTGTTCTCCCCATGTCTGCATCAGAATTCTCTGGATAATCTGGTTTAATCCCTACTTGGCAGTGCAAAGCAATGACATGGTTATATGAGTGTTTTTAAAAGGATGAATTGTATAACAAGGGCAAGTGATAAAATATAAAATCAGATTATCATAGTGTAGATCCCTATGAAATTTGGATCCTCAAAATAATCAACCCAGATCAGCATTTTAATCTTAATTATTGCCTGAAAACTGTGCATTTAATTTGCCATTAGATGAAAGATTTAATCCAGTTTATGATTTTGTTGTTGATCAATGGTTAATTCCTGAAATGGATGAGCCTAGTTAAATTAACTAAAGTTAGTTAAGTGAGCTTAGTTAGTTGAATTCCATGACTATTTTCCCCATGTCTCACAAATGCGAGGCAATCATATGACCCCAAAACCCATGCACCAAGGTAGGGGAAAGTGCACATTCAAGAATTATTAACTCCAAATGTAAAATACAGGTATGGGACCTGAATGCTCGGGACCTGGGGTTTTCCAGATAATGGATCTTTCTGTAATTTGGATCTTCATGCCTTAAGTCTGCTAGAAAACATGAAAACATCACATAAAGCCAATAGGCTGGTTTTTCTTTTAATAAGGATTAATTATATCTTAGTTTTGATCAAGTACAAGGTACTGTTTTATTATTATTACAGAGAAAAAGGAAATCATTTTTAAAAATTTGGATTATTTGGATGAAATGGAGTCTACTTTCCATAATTCAGATCTTTTTGGATAATGGGTTTCCAGATAACAGATCCCATACCTGTACCAAGATTCTGCAATTGCTCTAACTGTGCCCCACAGTGGCAATTATTTTCTCCAATATAAACAATCCCAACCTGTCCACTCTCTCTCTAGTTGCTAAATATCTTTTTGTGAACTGCAGACCAAAACTTTGCTGCATGACTGAAATAATGACAAAAATATGCTCTTTTCGTTCTTGCTGATTTTATTGCAGTAGAATCCTCCTCAGATTCTTAGGAACAACTATCCCAATAAAGAATGCTCCTTTGTACAACTCCTATGAAGATCCATGAAATTCCTGGAACCATTTTCCTTACGTCTAACCCCATAATGCAAGCCAATTATATTTTCCCCAACCCATGCATCATGTTAATGAAAAGTATATTCAGGGTTCTTCAATAGTCCCAGCATCACCTCAGTGGCACATTTTAATTATGGAAAACTGTATTGGTGAAACAGCAGGACAAGGTTAATTAGAGGAGGAAAATAGCAGGAATTGGAATTCTTGCCCCTATTTGTCTTTTATATGTGATTTATTTTATAAATGCTAGAGATACTTGAAAATAGGGTAAAAACTTCCACAAATAATGTTTCCTCCCCCTCATTAGATATTTATTATTAGTTTTTAATGTTTCTTCTTAAAGGAGAAGTAAAGTCTAAATAAATAAGTCGCTAGAAATGTTGTACATGATGTTTTGTGCTTCTGTACCAGCCCAAGGCAACCCCAGCCCTTTAGCAGTAAAGATCTGTGTCTCCAAAGATGCCCCAGTAGCTCCCCATCTTCTTTTCTGCTGATTCACTGCACATGCTCTGTGCTGCTGTCACTTACTGAGCTTAGGGACCCACTCACAATATACTATACACATAGGGGGGTTATTTATCAAAGTCTGAATTTATCTCAATTATTTCTGCTATAAACTCCGATCAAATACACTTATTTAGGTTTTTTTTTTTTTACTAAACTCTGAATGCAAAAAATCACAAAAAAATCTAGTTTTTTTTCTATAAAATCTAGATTTTTTTTTATAAAATCTGACTTTTAAAAAATCACGAATTTTTCAGAATTTATTAAACCACAAAGATGGAAAAGTCTGAATGAGAAAATCCAGAATCTCATACCTGTAGAAGTTGCATTTAAGTCAATGGAAGAAGTCCCAATGATTTTTTGATGTGCGCTGGGTTTCGTACAATACCCCAATTACAGGCCAACCTCATTTTCTGCTGGATAATTAGTGACGAGCCCTAAGCTTAGCTTCTCAACAGCCAATCAGAGCCCACTGAGCATGTGAGTGTCACAGACACTTTCCAAGATGGTGACCCCCTGTGACAAGTTTGAAGTCCTGGATCATTGCTGTTATTGACAAGCTGAAACTTTAGTCTGGTGCAATAAGTTCAATATATAAAATATGACATTTTTAGCCATAATCATTTGCAGGGTTTAGTTCTCCTTTAAGTGGATTGTTTCCAGTGTAAATAATCCCAGGTGGTCATTCAATTTTCATAACTGAAATCTTCCATACCATTTGTAAAATGCAAGGGTCCCCAACCTTTTTTACCCGCGAGCAACAATCAAATGTAAAAAGAGTTAGGGAGCAACACAAGCATGAAAAAAGTGGGGGTGCCAAAGAAGGGTTGTGATTGGCTATGTGCTTCCCCTGTGTTGACTGTCACCCTACAGGAGGCCTTGTTTGGCATTATACCTGGTTTTTATCCAACCAAAACTTGCCTCCATGGCTGGAATTCAAAATTAAGCTCCTGCTTTGAGCAACATTCAAGGGGTTGGGGGCAACATGTTGTTTATGGACCATTGGTTGGAGATCACTGGTCTAATACCTTGTTGTGACTTGGAGACCAAAACTCTCTTTTCATGAAATCCTTGTCTTTTTATTGTGATAAAACCCACCCCAGATTCTTAGGAAGAACAATCCACAATGTGCACATAAATACAACTCCGATTCTTAACTAATTTCGTTAGGCTTGAGATAATGGTTATGACTGAGTAATTCTGGTTGTTAAAACCAAACTCTAAACATCATCACGAGTAATTAATTTTTGTGTAATTACCAGAAATGAAATCTTCCCTTGGGAACGGCAGCAGGAGCCTAAAGCCAGTTTATATGGTACTTAAATGATTTGTATCCTTCAGATTAGTCTTCTAAATATTGCAGTAATGGAGTTTCACTTTCAAAGTAAATAGTTTTATTTGTGAAGTAAGTAGTTTGGATGCTGGAAATCGCAGTGTTTTGTTTAATAAACCAGTCACAAGTAAATACTTTTTATAATGAACATAAATTGTCCCTTTGGGCCTTGTCCGTATCCCTTTTGGTTTATTCTGACAACATAAATCCCATTAATCCAAGGGCTCTTAAAACACTATTGGTAAATTCCAAATGAGGTGGGGTGGACTTTGTTTCTCCATGTATGAAGTTCCACGCCAATATTGCATTCAGAATGACCTTGGTGCTGAGGTTGAAACAATCTATACATACAAAACTAAGATGGAAATCAATTAGCATTTACAATTAAAACATACTGACCACAAACGTTAGGTATTTTGCCTCAGGAACCTATAAATAGTTCTCAAAGAACAATATATATTTTATTAATATTGTATTTCTCTCGGAGGGTTATTTATTGCTTCATACGCATGTATCAATTACCCAGGGATTTATAAGACTAACTGTATTCTTGTGGGTTTTTTTTCTCCTTACCATTAACATTTCTAAGGGGTCTTTTTTTATTTTATTTTTGGAAGGAAAACTGTTCAAGAATGTCCATTCAATCATCCTGAATTGGAGTATTGAAAAATAAGAAAGAATAACATCTCCTTTATCCAAAGGCTTCTTTCAATTTATCCGATTTCCCTTTACTGTTGATTTAAATATTGAACTTAGCTCAAGTTCTTACTAGATCAATTAAATATACACACAGTCTAAATTAGCTCTGCTTTTTTTTTTTCAGCTATAAATATGTCTCAGGCTGCTGCTATAGTCCATTTCACTCCCCAAACTTCCCACTTGTCCGAGACTTCAGATTTCTTTTGGACTTTTGGCACAAAAATGCTCTTTTGTGCACACATTTTAAAACTGTTTGTAGATCGTGTGGGTAGACCCAACCTACTGTATGCTGAACTGTGTGTGTGCATACAAATTTTTACATTCACAGCTCACAAGGATCCTTGGGGTAAATTTCCTAAATGCGAGGTTGCATCCAGGGTGCCGAACGCTGGCAAATTTTCGCTAGCGTTACTTCGGCAATGCAAGCAAATCAAAGCGAAGATGCGCTAGCATTTAATTCTGCCTAGCGCAAATTCGTTAGCTCGGGCTAATTTGCATACAGTGGGAAATTATAAAGTTGAATGGACGTATATGTTGCAGCAAATACATTACAATACACAAGTCCAGGGAACTTTAATAAAGAAAATAGAGTTGTTATAATGCTCTAGACATGAGCCCAGTGTATAGTTTATGTTCCATATGTTAGAAAATGTATGGGGGAATCCAGTTACCCAAAATATTTTTTAGGACTTTTACAGGCTGTCACTCTGAAAAAAGGAAAAGACGCCAGCGTTTTTTGGACATAGAAATTTTTTCCACGAAAAAATATGTAACAAGTAACAAAAGAATAAGAAAGATTTATGCACTCCAGTGCACTTCGCCTGGTCTGAGCTGGCGAAGACAAGTCTGGCGAAAGAGGTAACGTTCAGTAAAATCCGCATCTTAATGAATTTGCGTAGTAACATCCAATTGCTTGAGCGAAAATTTGCCTGGCGATAGTGTGCGAATCACCACTAGTGTCTATCTGCTTCGCTAGCGAAGTGACGCCTGCACCCGTAAATCTGTGAAGACCCTGAAAACGGTAATGCTGGGGAATGTTCGCAGCGTTAGTCACTTCGCCCTTTAGTAAATCTGCCCCATTGTCTTCAGCATCCGTGAAACAAGAAAGCATCACAATATATGTTATGGATGAATAAGAAGAGGGTGCCAATTATATAACAATACTAAAAGGAAAATAAGCTAATGTTCTAAGGCCTTCAACAAAGTGACCACTGCAACATTACCTGCTGACTCCACGATACCTGTAACACCAGGTTTCCTGGTTTCTACTAACTTTGCTCACCAAGAGTTTATCATTCTCATTTTAAAAGGATATTCCAAAACTTGCATGGTCTCTCATAATTGTTCTGATGCGTTTGGCTTGGATGTTCACCTGGGCCTTCGAAAACATTTTTTTTTTGTTTGTTTGTTTGTTTCTGGTGTATCATTGGATGTATGGCATTCTTTGCTGAAAAAAGCGACATTTCTAACTTCACAATTTTAGGAAATTGTTGGACATTTAGGGGCAGATTTATCAAGGGTTAAATTTAAAAAATCTAAAAAAAAAAGACCAACTGAAATTTATTTTAAAAAATCAGTTTTTTTTGGGTGAATTGGCCATTTTCGTTCGAATCCGATTCTTATGAATGGAAGTAACATCGTATTCAGTCGATTCAAATTGACTCCAAATAGGTTCTAGCAGGTCCTCCATAGGCTAAAACAGCAATTCGGCAGGTTTTAGATGGTGAATGGTCGAAGTCGAATTTTTAAAAAGACAGTACATGATGAATTTCGATATTCTAATTTTCAAATTTTTTTCAAATTCGAATAGCATTTGGTCTATTTGCTAGTCGAAGTACACAAAAAATAGCTCAAAATTTTTTTAATTCGAATTTTCACTTTGACCCTTGAAAAATCTTCCCCTTAAAGGAGAACTACCCCCCCCGTACCAAAAGCTCCCCTAAACTTCCTGGCAATAGCAACACTGACTGCATGTGCAGTTAAAGCAATTCATGTCTTGGCCCATCTGTGCATGCTCCCACAGACTTTGTGTCGGCAAACAGACCTGAAGACAATACTAAGCAATGGAAGATGGTGACCAGGAGCTCTGCTGCACTTCTCTGCATTTAAGGGTCAAATCTTATTTGCATTTAAGGTTCTTTTTTTACTAATACACATCATGGGGAGGAGGGGGCAATGCCAGGAAGTTTAAGGGGCTTTTAGTACAAGGGGGGTTTAGTTCTCCTTTAAAAAAGTGAATCTCAATCAATGGCCATGTTATCGAGGGTGCATGCACTGCTCCATTCTATACCTTCATAGGAATAAAAGAATCAAGTATGGAACCTGTATTACTGAGTCCACCACAATATAGAATACCTTACCCTCCACCAAAAATCAAAATAAGGGTTCACCACCAAGCAACAGGGAGTTACTGGGAAGAGAGCTGTCCAAATGATAGGATGAGTTCATCCTCTGACTGACTTAATGTTTATTATGATCTCTAAAAATATGAAGCCACTGGTACACAAGTCTATGGTACACACCTCTGTTTAAAATGATAGACATATATACATTTCATATAAACAGCAATCCAAGCTTCACTTCGGAAAGAACATGATGTGTCAATCAAGCCCCCCTTATGGATTGAGGATATCTTTTTTTAAACATTTTTAAGAAAATATTCCCAGATTAAAACAAAAGGACAAGACTGATACCAAACTCCTGCATTCCTCTCCTTTTAGTGTGAGGAGGTCAAAATGTAAATCATGTAGGCCTATGGTTAAAAAAGCCAAGGTTATAGATCCACAAGGTTTTAATTAGTGATGCCAATCATTTGCATCTCCAGCTGTTGTTAGATTTCAGTAACCAGCATCTCCATCAGCTACTGACAGGAGGAAGATTATGACAATGACAAGTCAACATTAGTTGGGTGCCTTCAGGTTTGACCTTCATGATTTGCAGGAATGAGGTTTCATACTGGGCAGGCCAAATCTTTTTTGCTTTTGTCCATACTTATTTCAAATAGAAAAATAAATAAACCTTTTCATGGGTACACCATCTAAATGGCTTATTTCCCAATCTCCTGTTATGAAACCATGATTGGTTGAAATGAAAATGCCTCTTGTATGTGTTTGGTTAACATTAGACTAAACAATTTCACTAAAACATACACAAATAGGGCTTGTATAAAAAATATTAAAGTTGTGAGGGTGCATGGATAGTGTAATGTAACCTATAGTGGATTCAGAAAATTGGGCTACTGATGGTAACATGCCTAATGTGTTCATTTCCTGGCATCTTCTGTCTGAGGCTTCCCTTGAGACAAGAAATAGCACCTACGGGGGGAACAATGGATAGGCACATACTGTACTCACAAGCACCAGTGGTCAATATCAGTCCCCACAGGGAAGAGAACATACACAGTAGCAATGAAGGTACACCCAGCTTTCAGCCTTTTCCCAGGAACACAGGGGAATGACTACATCCCTAAATCTGTACACATAGGGGCAGCTTTATCAAGTGTTCGAATTTAGAGTTTATGGGAGTTTTTAAAAATTGCCATCCTCCATCCTTGTGGGAGTTAATTAATAGGATAGAGCATGTTAGAAGAACAGAGTATTTAACAGCTTTGGCCCATGATACGTGTTGAAATCTGAAGAAGACTGGTTTATGTGAAACAGTTACTACCGGGAGTTGCAAGAACCTCAGTAATACAATATGATAAGCAGTAGAGGGATTGGAATAAGAAATATACTCAACTAATATACATGGAATAAGATTTCATCAGGTTCCCCACCCCCGGTGAATATCTAGAAATGTATATGCTGTAAGCTACTTGGGATAAAAAATTGAAAATGACTGTTGTTGCCAGACGATGATATTGTATGGATTAATCATATTTTGTATACCTCATAACCCATGTCATGTATTTGATATTTTGTTGAAATGGAAATGTACCACTTACTTTTTCATGTAATTAAAAATAAAAAATACAGTTAAAAAAAAACTCCCATAAACTCCCAAGAACTTGAAATTTTAATAAAAAACAAAAAAAAATTCAAAAAAATCAAATTTTTCAAACTTGGGTGAATGGGATCAATGCACAAACTTGAATCTAATTCAAATCAAAAGTTTTTTCTTTGAAATAAACTCGATTTTCAGGAAGGCTGCAAACAACTCCAAATTGATCCCATGACATTCCTCATAGGTTAAAACAGCAATTTGGCAGGTTTAAGGTGGCGAATAGTCTAATTAGAATTTTTAAAGCACCAGTACATGATATATTTCAAAAATCTAATTCTAATTTTTTTTTTTAAAAAAAACTCGAATCGAATTTTAACATTTCGCTAGTCAAATTCCACTAAAAAAAAAAACCTTGCAAACACAAATTTCAAAATTCTAATTTTCACTTCAACCCTTGATAAATCTGCCCCTTACTCTGGGTAATTAGTAGATCTTAATCCCACTCACACTCCTCATCAGAGCCTCAGGCTGCTCATCTTAATAGCCTGACTATCTGGCACTCCTAGAGTGACTTCTTCTTAAGGTGAGTAGCCTATCCTTAATAAACCTGACCTGTCTAGATTCCACTTTACCTTTCCTGCCTGCTCAGGCAAGGGCTTAATAAAATGGACCCTGAGCACATAGATGCTCAGCACTATATACTTTACCACAGTGCTTTCAACTGGACACTGGTTGAGCTACAGGGGGTATAGCTTTAGGCAGGTTAAAGAAACAGGCCCCCCTTCTAATTGTATTAAAATACAGTTAGGAGGGGGACCTTTCCAGTTTAGGAATCTATAACACTAGGGGACTGCTTGTTAAATAATACTGGGAGACGAATTTACTAGTCCCTTATACTTTAATAATTGCTGCCTATATGATTAGGTATTCTAAAGTTGGTTTAATCATGGTGCCAAAGCACATTTTGCAATTTCAAGCATTTTGAACTTGTGACCAAAAGCTGTTGCTTTTATTCAAGTTCCTATGTGCCTATGTTTTTTTGATTATTTATAATATTGTTAAAATTAAAGTGATGTTTTAATGACAATTCCTCATGGTGCCATGAAAAGAAACAGGCCTATTGGCAGGTTTCTTTTTTTTCTAAATATTCTTTTGTCCTTGTAGCAACTGTGTCATTGTTATTCCAAAACATCTCTGGTGCATTCTCTAAATTGAGCTTTCCCTTTTCACTTCCCTCATTTCTACGACATAGTAGTCTTCCCTACTTGACTTACATTTTAAATATAATGTTTTTGGAATATCGAGGTGTCCCTTGTCACTTTGACATTAAGGGGCCAATTCACTAACTTTGAGTGAAGGATTCGAAGTAAAAAAACTTTCGAAGTGTTTTTTGGGCTACTTCGACCATCGAATGGGCTACTTCGAACTTCTACTTCGTCTACGACTTCGAATCGAAGGATTCGAACTAAAAATCGTTCGACTATTCGACCATTTGATAGTCAAAGTACTGTCTCTTTAAGAAAAAACTTCGACCCCCTAGTTCGCCATCTAAAACCTACCGAAACTCAATGTTAGCCTATGGGGAAGGTCCCCATAGGCTTGCCTAAGTTTTTTTGGTCGAAGGATAATCCTTCGACCGTTGGATTAAAATAATTCGAATCGTTCGATTCGAAGGATTTAATCGTTCGATCGAACGATTATTCCTTCGATCGTTCAATCAAACTATTTGCGGTAAAATCGAAGTTGAAGGATTTTAATTCCCAGTTGAATATCGAGGGTTAATTAACCCTCGATATTCGACCCTTGATGAATCGGCCCCTAAGGGTAAAGTGTTTAAATCCTACCAGTAAATGCCTTTGGGATTATTCTTGAGATTCTTCCAAATGTCATCAACAAAGTTTCATACCACAAATCAGCCAAATCGAGTGAGAAATACTCATAATGTTATTTTTCTGTTACCTAAGTAACAATCTTCAAAACAGAAGCCCTCATAAATACTCTGGAGATGCATCAGAGACATTTTCCTATTTCACTACATTGTGTATATATTGTTTGGCAGGAGTTCATCATGCAGAAGATAAACTAGTTCATAGTGCCAGGATTTTAATACTCTTGACCCAGACCTTTGGCTGCTTGTTGTTTCCAGTTGTGCTCTATCACCAAAGTAGACATCACCTATTTTTATATCTTCTAACTTCTGTTTTTAACATATCCAAAAGGATGTTTCTTATAATATTTATTTGAGAAACATATTGACTTTAGGAGTTCTCTTTTCTCCATCCAGTTTCCCAGTGCTTAAACAGTTCGACTCCTAACGTTTATCTCATTGCCAAAAGTACTTCTTCTTCAAGAATTTCACTTCTGGTATCCAAAAGCAAAACATAGATAGAATGCATCCCACATAAAAAGCACCCGCTTTGGAAAAGACTTTTTGTTTCTAATCTTAACATATTTTTAATAAGCAAAACAGAACGTTCTTGTTGATTCTCAGCCAGTTCTCTGGATGTGTCTTGATTCACTTATTCAGCTTCACAGCACAAAACCCATTAGAAATGAGTTGCATATACAATACATGTCATCAGAGGAACAATTAAATAACCTTATTTGGGAACATTTCCTTGGAATTCTTTTGTCCCTGTCTTTGGAAAAAAATCAGATATTACTCAAAAATTGTTAATTAATTCAGGACATGTTGATTGAGCTAATACTGTAGTACAAAGCAAAAACTGAAGGGAAAATTTTAAGCCAAGGGTTAAATTTAACTATACTTTATTAATAGGGCTGCTGACATTTTGGGCTCTGTATTATCAGCATATGTATTTTTCATAATACACATTTCATGTGACAAATTACATAATTTTATATTTAGTATTTTAATAAAAAAAATCAGACCAAACTAGAATCCATGATTGGACATTATTTATTATTTAAAAAGCTTGATTTAATTGGATCAGGGACAAACACGAAAATTCTAGCAAAAATCTAAATCGTACGAATTTGCAGAGTTTTTTTCTGAATCGCTCTATTTTTTCAGAATTTTTTCCGAAAAATCTACATTTTCCTGATATTTGTCCATAATAGTTGGATTTTTGGGCTAATTTCAGCGCAGACCACAAAAACTTCCAAATAGGATAGGGACCTCTTCCATTGCCTAATACTGTATACAACAGAGATGCCGGATTTTCAGATCTGGACTTTTTTCATCCACGGGGTATAATAAATCTCGAAAAATTCAAGGTTTTTTTTTTCACTATAAATTCAGATTTTATAGTAAAAAAAACCTTGAAGTTTTCAAGTTTTTGGCAGTTGGACTTTAATAAATAACCTCCTATCTATTATTTATATAACACAGACACATTTCCGCAGCACTTTACAGATGTACATCATTCCCTACCTCGGTGGAGCGTACAATCTATTCACACATACTAGGATTTATTTTATCAAAAGCCAATTAAACTGACCATATGTTTTTGAGGAAAGCAGCCACAGAGAGAACATACAAACTGCTTATAGTGCCCAGGCAGGATTTGAACTCAGGACTCCAGCTCTGTAAGACAGAAGAGCTACTGAGCCACTATTACTACTTAAGAAATATTTTATAGAAAAATATATATAAATATATTATAGATATAATATATATCATAGAAATATAGATATCCCCCCCCTAAAACCTGTTTTGCAACACAACAGAAGGGGGTGCTCCAATTCTGCATTTATCAAATTTCTCCCTAAAACAGCTTATGATCCTAGTGGGTTGCATAATATAGTGACATAGTGTTTGGCATACGTCCCATTATTTCTGCTCTTGTGGCTCACTGTCTGGACTTTGGATGTTCTGCATGTGTTTGCATTGGTTTCCGACTGGCAATTCCGATGAGCATGACTCGAGTTTTTGTGTGGGCAGGCATTTGTTGTGTCTGTATAAAGGAAACTGGACATGGGAAAAGCATACAAACTCCTTGTAGACAAAACTCAGGCTAGAATCAAATCTAGGATCCCAGAACTTCAAGGTTGCAATGTTCCATAAAATATATGGAATCATATGGGAGTGCAGGTTCACCTATGCTTCAAGCTTCAGTATTAAAATGTTATAGCTCATTCCTTATTGTACTTGTCAGATTATGGAGTATTTTGGGTCTCCTTATAGACCCTTTCTCATATTATGTTATTGATGGCTCGAAAAAAGGCCAATATCTTCTAGTACATGTGATCAGTTTTGAGGAAAACACATACAATCAAATTGGGACAAGTCTGGCCAATATTGGCCAAATTGCAGGCCTTTATCTTAATGTATATTCCCAGTTTATATAGAACAAATTTAGTACATTCTTATTCAGATTCGTCCGGCTAAATAGTCTTATTAATACAAACAAAGAAAGACTTGATGGTGAACATTATTATGTGTTGTGAACTAGCACCAAAATCAAACACGCAAGAAAGGGCAATATCATTTCAGCATTAGGGACTGAATTTATTTATTGGACTCAAGAAAATGGTGTTGATGCATAACATTATTAACCAGGTTACTCATTACATACAGTATGCTTCAAGCACACTAGAACAAAGACCACAATGATGGAAACTTCAAACCAGGATTCATATCAACAAAGCTCAGATTCTCGTTATGGTTAACCAGTCACTTCCATAATAAGAAGATGCAACAGATGTAGTTGACATCTTCCACAGCCTCCTATAATAGATCTTTCATGCTCTTCTTTACTCTATATATTAGGTTTCCAATCCTGAAAAAATCCTACATCAACTATTTGTGTACTTATTTCAGCCCAACAGTATATTTGCAAATCCATATTAATGCAACAAGTAAACATTTAAACATTAATGTTTTAATGGAAATGTCACATCTGAGGAATGTGTAAAAATGCCTCCTTGAAGAGAACCATCTGAATTTGAGATACTAAAAACGTCAGCTGTCTAGGGTCTAATTTTTCTGGTCTGTGGAATCACTTAGGGTGAAATGTTCTAATGTTAATAATGTTGCTAAGAAAGCTCAACCAACAGCCTCCCCTAGAGGGACAGCTGGTAAGCCATGGCTTTCAGGCCAACTTTTATGGTTTAATTCTATTGTTGGCTGCTTGGCTGGAGGGACAGGATCCTTTGATCCCTTGATCTGGTGTCCTTACTTATGACATGGTCGTGCTCAGGAAAGGCAGCTTCCCTCCCTCCATGGAGGCAGTTGTGGTCACATATTTCTCGTTACTTTGTGGGATTCAGCCCACTCTTGATGTGATGAATTATTGGCTCAGGGTTCAAACATTCCTGTGTAATACAAATTTGGCTAAGCATCTAAATTGCCAAATTGGGTTAAAATCCACAAATTTGGTGACAGGATCTTAAAGTGTATGCCCAGCTTGAGAAACCAATCATTGTCCTCTCTAAGTAATTCTTTGATATGAAGTTTTACAGCCATGATTAGTGATGAGTGAATCTTGTCCTGCAAAAAATATTGTCTCAGTGGCAATTTTTTTTCGCTAAGCAAAATTTTTTCACAGTAGATTTTTGCTACAGTTTCAAGTCTGATGCAGCAAAAAGCCAGAATCTGAAAATCCGCCATCTCAGACCTGTTGAAGTTGTGTATAGGTCGATGGCAGAGGTCCTAATACTATTTTAAAGTTTCTGTGATCTGCTCTGTAATATGCCCCAAAATCTGACCTTTTCAGGTTTTTCAGGCAAAAATCCAAAAATTCAGGCTTTTTTGGGAAAAATCCCAAAAAACAGAGTGATTTGGGGAAAAAACTTCAAAAATATCATACAATTCGGGTGTTCACTTGATTTTATTGGGTTTTTCCCCAAAACAATTAAATCAAGCTTTTTTAATAATAAATCAGGTCAAATCATGGATCCTAGTTTGGTTGGACCTTTTTTTAATCAAAAAATCCCAAAAAAACAGATTTTGATGAATGAACCCCAGTGTTGCAGATATAATATAATATGGAAAAGTTTGCAGTCAAGCTTGAATTAAATTAAGCTTTTTTTAATAATAAATAAGGTCAAATTGTGGATTCTAGTTTGGACTGACTTTTTTTTAATCAAAAAATCCAAAAAGTTTGAATTTTGATAAATTACCCCCCAGTGTTGGACATATAATATGGAAAAGTTTGCAGTCTCCCTTTAATAAATGGGAATGAAGTAACTGTGTATGTTTTTCTGTATGCCATTAGGTAAGAGCAAGGATCCTAAAATGTGGGACTGTATTCACTTTCCCTGTATTAAACAATGTTTATATAAACTTCTGCTAAAATGGGCACATAGGCGAGATGAAAATCCTTAGCGCCAGTAGATTGTGTATATCAGTTTCACTCCTGGCAAAGGAAATACAAACTAATGCTGGCAATTTGCAACTGTGGTGTTAACATTTTCTTCTTGTAAAATAAGCTGAAGAGCGAGTAATTCATACTGCAAATTTCTGCACAATGTCCATGAGTTCTTTGTTTTTGCTGCCTGCTCCCATCTTGGGATTTGCATAACAACTTGGAAATACACATAAATCTATACTCTCTGCTGCTGCTTCTACTTCATCTGCATTAAATTATTGGACCCTAAAATGAAGAATATTTTACCTAAAGCCCATTTATATTGTGGCTAGATATATTCATGGCTGTATCCCCTTATTAAGAACTGCTTTGTTTGGTTATTTCTTTACTACTTGGTCTAATATAAATGTTTAAAATTTTTATTAAAATGCATTGACAAATCATATATATTCATATTTATCAATGTAGAGCCCTATTTGGGGTTAAAGTGATGCTGTTATTGGTTAAGCCTATTTAGTGCCTTTTCCACCCCTCCACAGCATGAGCTCACTAGCTATTCCTGTCCAGCCCTCCATTAAAGGAGGATGAAAGTTCCAATCTGAGGGGCGTACCAAATGTTAGGGAATCCCCCCAATTATTATAATGGCCAGTCCTCCTGTCAGCAGAAAACTGCACTGGCCAGACTTTAACAAAAAAGCTGCTGCGCTTGAGTCAACCGCTGGATCTGAAGAAAAGAAGAAGGGAAGAATAAAATGGCTTTCTCGCAAGTGACCCAGAATGGTGCAGTTGTTTGCTAACAGGAGCCCTGGCTCAGGGTATCAGTCATTACAATTCTTGGGGGTGCCCTTACATTTGCCACCCCCCTTGGATTGGAAATTTTCTTCTCCTTTAAGTGGGGGGACAGGTGGGATTCCTGTCTGGCAAACGTGGCTGTAGAGGGTCAACACAGATGTTATGGTCCAGTTTTTAGACCAACATAGGGCTTGCAGAGGGAATACATTTGTCTGGGTTGTGGATGTGTTTGGGTGGAACATGACTAATCTAGACAGATTGGGGGAAAGAATGCTATTTTTTTTTTTAAAGAATTAAGGACCCATGTTGTGGTTTCAAAAAAGACTTTGTGGGCACAGGTGTTTTAAATAATATGAAAATGCAAAACCAAATGGTTCTAGGACTAAACAACTCAACTCAAGGTACTCCACCAATTCTTGTCCATTAACAACTCTGCAATCCATCCTTCAACTGGTTTTCTATCCAAACACACCCATTTTGATCCAAATGGACTAATGTGCAAACATTACTTAGAAATCTGGTCTTGAACACACATTTAGGTGCATTTTACTTTCTAATATCGAACATTACCCTGACATGTGTTTTCACTAAAAACATGACAAGTTTAATCTACCCTTTAAAGCAAATACTTGTGCCCATATTCATGAGGGGTGAGGTTGAATAGAAAACTCATTTTAGAATTAACTTTAAGTGTGATATTGACATTAGTCACTTTTCCATTGACTTTATTCTATTCTTTTTTTAAGGTTCATGGAATAATTGCCTTCTCTGACTCTTTCACTTGCAATTTTTAATAGAGCCAGTGGACCCAGGTGGGCAGTGGGCTAATAGCTCAGGCCCACTGGGCCTGATAAATTAGTCATATGTGACCTCTATGATGTCTGAGGGTGGTGAGCTTTCTTTGAAGAGTAGAGGCTGGTGCAAGACCATGATAGGTTGGTCCTGTGAGTGCAAACCGGGTCTGACACATCTAACAGCCTCATAAACTAGAATATAAACTATTGTCTATTTGTTAATCTGTATCTAGTAGTGACCATACAGTACCGTTTGCCATGGGGATCATGATTCCATAGATATAGGCAGAGTGCAAGGAGACACATGCATGTTGAAAGAATAGTAATAATGTAGATATTCCTTTATTTATTATTGGAAGAACCTACAGTACATCTCTGTGATGATATGAGGGAATAACAAATTGAGTAGTGCGATGATAGTGTTTTCAGTCCTCCTATGATTATTGGTAACTACATCTTAGCAAGTGGGTGGACTTTCTGAAGGTGATAGAACTGCACAGTGACTGGAATTAACCATCTGTGGATCATATTGGAGAGCATGTGGTAGTAGCCATCAGTAGAAAGAAACCCATAAAATAAGATAGGTAGAATATTGGGGGTTAAAGGACCATGCACATTAGCTAAAGCTAGTGGCAGTTGGCTCTCTAGGAATGCCAGACACATAGGGTTAACTATAAGAGCAGCTTTGAGCTCCACAAAGGACATTGTAGTGTGGGTAGTTCCCTAGGTGATATTCATCAAATTATCAAGATTCAAATGGGTAGTAATTTAATCCCTAATTTAATCCCTTGGAGAAGTTTGTACACTGGGAGCAGAGACCTGTGTGGGATTAATACCCTCTGGGAGCTTGGTGTGTAAAGTTATATCATGTCCTTGAATATTTGATGTACTATAGAAGGAAATAAATAAATAAATCTACTGTTCATGATAAGAAATTTTGGCACCCAAGTCCCTTTGTGAGAGTAAAAACATGTTACAGTTATAGTTTTACATGAGGAACATTTGTATAATACACAAGAGCCAGGAATATGCAATAAAGGCTGCCGACTAAGCTCCACCAGACACAGATGGCAGATCACATCAGCTGTCCATGCCTGACAAGTGTCAGTATGATCTGACTGATGTCCAATCAGGTAGAGGTCCACCAGATGAGTGGATCTCAAAGTGTATGGCGAACTCTACTCTACTGAGTGAAACATTGTGCAACTAGGATCAATCAGGAAGCTTATGGCTATGCTCCCTACTGATGAAAGCATGTCCCAAAGCTAGGCTGAAGAGCCATTATCAGGAGTTGAAGATGGAATAGTGTGCCATAGAGTGCAGGGCTAGCACTTATCTTAGGCACTAAGTTGCCTTAATTGCCATTGCTGTAGATAGTATGAACAGCACTTCTGAATTTGTGCTTCACTAGCATCTCTGATGAAGGACATGTATGGGGCAGCACACATGTGTTTCCAATGTCCCTATGACTACACCATAACTCTATTCTTCCAGAGCCTGGAACCATCCTGCACCTGCCACCTGTCTCCTGCCTGCCTGACCCCCAGGAGGTTAACACAATACACATACATACACATAATCCAGTTGTACACACACATATTCTCTTACTATTTCTTGGTAGACATTTCTTTGTCAACCCAAATGGATGATGTGGCTATGTAATTGTTTTTTTTCCTGCGGAAACTCTATAAAAACTATAGCTCAGAGGTCAATCCGGCTGCATGTTTGGAGCAATGTATTCTTGTTGTGATTTCATGTGTCTGCTTTAAATCTCATAAAGTCAACCAGAGCACACAGTAGGCACTAAAGCGTATAAGCTGAAGTGCTTCATTTGAGATGTCCAGCAGGAATTCAAATGCAGAGATAAAAGTGCCTTTTCTCCCCTGTTTAGCTAACTTATGTAATGGACGAAGCAACATCACAGTAGATTTATAGTATTCCCACATTTTTCACTAAGGTACAGAAACAAATTTCTGTGATGGCAAAAATGGAAACAAAATTCTTCTCATAGGGTCTCTTACTACTGAATGTTTTCCAAGCCAATGTATTTGTCATATCAGCAAGATGTTCATTGTTCATTATTGATGTCGGTTGAAATAAATATCCAAGTTTTTATTCCATTGTATACAATAGTGAGGCCCATAATACAGTAGTGAGCCCAATTGTTCACACTGCAATATATATCATGGCATGGAGTAGTTTGCTGTACTGGGCAGGTTGTTGTTATGCAGCGAGGCTACAGATTACTCATTTGAGTATCACAGTGGATATTGCATGGAATGAGCAGCAAGGATTGTGTTCCTTTCTACAGAGAGTGTGTGTGCAAGGAGTAAGCCTGTAAAAAT
This sequence comes from Xenopus laevis, assembly GCF_017654675.1. Lineage (NCBI taxonomy): Eukaryota > Metazoa > Chordata > Amphibia > Anura > Pipidae > Xenopus > Xenopus laevis. The sequence goes on from NC_054380.1 coordinate 129,842,905, forward strand.
CAATGCTTGGTCTTGGCCATCTCCCCCTTATAAATGCTAATGGCATTGGGGGAGGATCAAGTCTAGTTGGACCAGTTCCTTGGTCAGGAGACACTTATCCAAAAACATGTTACTACGCAGGGAGGTGCCAACATATCAAACATTTGACAGTTCAAAATAGTTAGGATCATCATATGGGGTTTGCTTTGACATGGTATGGTGGCTAGTGATGGGCGAATAAATTTGCCTGGCGCTAATTCACTGCGAATTTCAATGGTTTGCCATCGGCAAATAATTTCACGAAACTGTGCGCAAAAAAATTTCCGTCGTCAAAAAAATTCTGACACACGTTGGAATAGTTCCTTGCATCAAAACTGCCATGTGTCAACATTACTCGGATGCCCATTGACTTTAATGCGGGCCTCAGAATTCGTGTTTCGATAATTTTTGCCCGTTTGGTGAATTTTGCAGGAAATTTCTAATTTTTCGGTCAAGTTCACCCTTCACTGATGGTTTCTTAGCAATTTTAACCATCCTGACTAGATCAGTGCCCACAAATGGGCAAGGACACTGGAGAGTGCATCAACATGTGAAGAAGTTTGCACTATCCGATTCTCCGGTTTTATGTGTTGTTGTCATTAAGGAAGATCAGGAATTTTTACAGGCTTTTAAAATGTAATTCCCCTATTCCAATTTGCAAGTGGCAGAGGAATAAGGAACAAAAATAACAAAAATTACTGAGCAAAGACAATTGGCTATATTAGAGGGTATGTCTACTTAAATTAACATTATATAAAAGAAAAAACACAATAGAACTTTATCCCCCAAAAGCCAGAAAATGAAACACTTAATAGGTATTATTGAATAAAATTCAAAATGTTAATTATATTCAATATTACCTATTAATATCTTATTATCTGGCTTTAGGGGGATGAATTCTATTGCGTTTTTTGTTTTATATTAGAGGAATAAGGAAGTTTAGAAGGTTGAGGTATAAGGCAATTACTTAACATTTTTGTATTTGGCTGTTATACATTGTTGGGGGGTGGTATGACTTCATAGGGCAGTTCCTCTAAATTGCTATATAAATATATTATGCCATGATCTTTATCAATGAAATTCTTCCTATGCCAGAATGACACAGGCTTGCCTTACATTCATTGTAGTTATTCATTAATGGGGCTAAACGTTGTATGTTCGAATTAAAATTTTTACCAAATAAGAATTTCCAAAACTTAGGGGGTTATTTATGAAAGTCCGAATTTATCTCAATATTTTCTGCTCCATACTGTGATAAAATCCGCTCTGTTTTTTTACGCTTATTTATTATTACATTTTCCATATAATTTGCTTTGCGGGGAAAAAAAATCAGATTTTCACTATTTTTTTGGATTTTTTCTAAGATTTTCACAATTTTTTCGGATTTTTCACCTGAAAACTCTGAAAACTTCTGGGTATTGCACGAAACTCAGCGCACATCAAAAAATCATTGGGACTTCTCCCATTGACTTATATGCAACCTCAACAGGTCTGAGATGACAGATTTTCAGATTCGGACTTTTCCATCCTCGGGCTTTAATAAATTCCGAAAAAAATTGTGATTTATTAAAAGTCACATTTTTTTGTGATTTTTGCATTAGGAGTTTAGTAAATAATCCCTTTAATATTCAATATTTGTTAAGCACAAAAACATTTGAAAAACTCAAATGTCAAATTTCAGCATCTAATATATTGGAGTTGTCCAAGGCAAAAATTAAGCATTTTTTTTTTAAATTCAGGTTTTTCACTTTTTTTTTTTTGAGGGCTGTGGACCCATTGAAAATAATGAGTAGAATACATTCAAGTTTTTTTCATGGTTTTATTCAATCAAATATTTTAGATTCAGACTTCTCAATGAATAAGCAAACATTCGATTTTGGTAACATTTTATACTTTATTCTATTTCAAAAAACCCTAAAATTAGCAAATTCGAATTGTAATAAATACTAAATTAAATAATAATAGAATAACTTTTTTGAAAGCTCAGGTATCTTATGAATACTTTTACCAATGTTAGTAAAGGAAACAGATAATGATAACTGAGTGGATATTAAATGGTCACGTTTGAAATATCAGCATTTTTTTCCCCAGTAGCAGCTCCCTGACCAATAAACTGCCGGAACACTTTGCATTGAGTCAAGCTGTATATTAGTGCTTGAGGCATATTAAAATGATATCCCTTGCTGTTCTGTGTAACTTAATCCATGCTTCATGCTGAATGAAACTTGCATCATATATGCCATTTTGTTATTAAATGTGAGGTCTATATTTTGATCTGCAGTGGAAAATGGTGACCCTGTATAACATATCTTCTCATTGTTTATTACTGAACAAAAATCAACATTCTGGAATCTTAGTTCACACAGTAGGAATCACATTTGTCCGAGCCAAATGCAATTTATACAACTGCAAGAAACAATAAAACATGAACTTTACAATGTTTTTTTACCTAAAAATAATACAGAGTCTGTAAAATCCCAGAGCTTATTATTCTAAAGTAAAAGACAGTAACTCAAAATCTGAAGCTCATTTTGGGAGCCGTTGGATCTAATCCAACATCAAACATGGACGCACCTGCATCTGTACTGTTTTATGTTAGAAATAAGGACTTTTTTTTTCTGTTCCCCAGAAAAAATGTAACTGAGATGTAATGAAAAAAATTTTAGTAGGAAAAAAATCTGTTATATGATGTATAGAACATCTCATGCAAAACAGACACCAACTGACAGCCTGAGGGAAAAGAGTAGGCCAAGTGCATTGTAGGAGATCTGGCTTAGTTAGATAGGACATTGCAACAGTATCATTATCATTTTGTCCTCCTGATTTGTATTTGAGAAATTCTCTATGTACTTTAAAATGAATATTGTCAGGTAGTGGAATTCCTTACCAAGAGGTTAGTGGTTCATTTATAAAAAGTAGAACTGGAAAATCCTAAAAGTTAGTTAGTTCTTTCCTGGGTGTCAGGAAAATATTTGTGAATTAGCCACATTTGCCAAGAAGATCGATGTGTCAGTTGGTCAGAAGATGTTCAATTGCTTTGAATAGTAAAAATTTCTGAAACACATTGGAGCCAATAGGCGTCAAAATCACTTTGACCTGTGTCAATTTTTACGCAAGTGACAATTTCTATATGCGCGACTATTTGGTCAAAATACATTAAATGAGAAGGAAAGGCTAAAATTAAGTAAGGTTTATCAGAAAGGTCTATATAAATACACCAGTAAACCCTCAAAGTGTGCTCTGTCAAAAGAAACAACACATTTCTTTCCTTCTATTGTGTACACATGGGCTTCTGTATCAGACTTCCTGTTTTCAGCATAAACCTCCAGGGCTAGGGCTTGAGCATGCTCAGTTTGCTCCTCTCCCACTCCCTCCTCCCCTCCCTGCTGTAATCTGAGCTCAGAGCTGTAAGCGAGCAGGGAGAGACTCAGGCAGGAAGTGATGTCACAACAAGCTAATATGGCAGCTTTTAGCCTAAACAAACACAGTGTCTAGAGCTGTTTACTCAGGTATGGTAAAGCATTCTGCAAAATGAATATAGTGTTCTAGCTTGCACTATTGTGGCTAATCTGTTGACAATAAACTGTCTTGGAGCTTTCCTTCTCCGTTAAAGTCAATGAACGTTCCGAATAATTTTGACATATGACAAATTTTTAACGTGCAACATTTTTTTTTGCCACTGCAGAAGAAATGTGTTAAGCTGGCCATAGATGCAAAGCTAAAGTTGTACGATTTAAAGGTCATATGATTTTGGGACCCTGTGTGGATGGTTAGTGGCAGGTCAGAAGATTGCAATGTATGATCATTCAATACAAGGCTAAAATCTGCACATCTATGGCCGGCGTTAGACCGGTCTCCTTGTACTAATAAATAACTTTTTAATCTTGCAATTATTCTCACTAATGTTTGCTTTTTAATGGCTCTTTGCATTTAAATTGCTTTATTTGTGAGAAGGTGTAATCCACAGCGTGGGGTTCTTTGCAAGTGAACCATCCATCATTTTTGTAACTATTTTTTAAATTTTTGCACTTTTACAAGCAGAGATTACATATACTATTTATATTAATTGAATACCTTTATTAGTCAAAAAGAGTACGAGGTAGATATTTCTGATTTTTAATCTTCTTACAAAGATGAAAAATCTTCATCCTGCGGGATGAGGGTAGGATTTTCGGGTGCGGGTATAGATGCGGGTCTCGAGTCTGCGGGGTGTGGGTCGGGTTGCAGGTCTTGTCTATATTTCTTATCATGTTATATTGTCCAATTTTGATGATGTCACTTGCAGTTTGCAGCAACAGCGCTTCTTGTTTAATGGTGGTTAGCGTGTTGCGCATTGGGTTATGTATAAGGCAGTTGCGGGCTGGGGTTGGGTAGCAGATCTAAGTGGGTAAATATGCGGGTTGCGGGCTGTGGGGTCGGGTCCGGGTCCCATAAATTGCTTCAGCGCGGGACTCTAAAATGGACCTCTTAAAATTTAATTCAAAACTGATAAATTTTGTACCCCCAAAATACATTCATGCAAGAGCACTCCCTTTAAAAGTCCTTCATATACAGAGTGCATGGGGCTGTCTGACCTTCCCCATAGAAATACATTTTACCAATATCTACTCATACTATCTGTCATTAGTTATTATCATTAGCTCTTGCAACACATTTGGAAAAAACAGAATTGGAACACACACAAAATGTGAGTATGTGTGATATTTGTGCATCATATTTGTGCATCAAAATTAAAAAAAAAAAATAACACAAAATATACAGACTGTATTGTTTTATTAAAAAAACAATATGGGTTTGGATTTTGTGACAGTTATGAATATATTTTAGTATAGCTAATTCATTATTATAATACAAACGTAATAAATATGAAAGGAATTATGGAATGAATGGATGATTTATTTTGTTTACTTTATTGTATTAATGCTGCTCTTTATAGTTTTGTTGCTGCTTTGTGTCTGCTATTTTGTGGCTTTTGTGGAGATACTTTTTGGCCAGACAGATTTTTGTAGGATGCATGAAAAAAAGAATACATGGCAATTACAGTTCTGGCAGTTGGCATCTGGGGAGATGAAGGGGCCGATTCACTAACTTCGAGTGAAGGATTCTTCGACCATCGAATGGGCTACTTCGACCTTCGAATACGACTTCGAATCAAAGGATTTGAACTAAAAATCGTTCGACTATTCGACCATTCGATAGTCGAAGTACTGTCTCTTTAAGAAAAAACTTCGACCCCCTAGTTCGCCATCTAAAAGCTACCGAAGTCAATGTTTGCCTATGGGGAAACATTGAGGGTTAATTAACCCTCGATATTCGACCCTTGGTGAATCGGCCCCGAAGGGTCTCTCTATCTATCTATCTATCTATCTATCTATCTATCTATCTATCTATCTATCTCTGTCTATCTGTGTATCTGTCTAGAAATCTGTCTATATCTATTTATCTATCTATCTATCTATCTATCTATCTATCTATCTATCTATCTATCTATCTATCTATCTATCTAGCTATATCTATCTATCTATCTATCTATCTATCCTCTCTCTCTCTCTCTCTCTCTCTCTCTCTCTCTCTCTCTCTCTCTCTCTCTCTCTCTCTCTCTCTCTCTCTCTCTCTCTCTCTCTCTCTCTCTCTGTATCCTTTTTATATAACAGAAGTTCATGCCCATGGGCTGCTATGTATGTTATCAAAGGATTTATGACATCATGTTGATTTTCTTTTTCAAAATTGTAAGCAATACTCCTTTTTTTAAAAAAAAAATCATTATTGGAAAAGAACCTGAAATTTTTTTTAAGTTTTAGTTCTTTTTGGAAGCAGCAACCAGATTCTTTGGTTCTCTCTCTTAAAATTCCAGAATCTGGAAACATAAAATGCAGAAGAATGCAAGCTTGCAAAGTAAAAAAAAAAAATCTTTGTGCATTTTTTTTTTTAACAAACAGAACTACTCTCCAGGTGTTTCCATGTCAGTGGCCTTGCTCCCTAAATAAGATCCTCTGTCCTTCCAAGTTATTAGAGAGGAGGAATAAATGCATTTTAATTTCCTAGAGCTCCATCCATATAATTTTTAGGGATTAAACATCCACGCCAAATCATTTCTAAGGACCTGATGTAAAGTAAACGCAAAAACATGGCAAAAGGTATCTTTTTTTCCTCTCAGACTTATTCCACCTGTATGAATCGTTTATTAAAAAATATGTAGCAAAATAAATTCTTTCCTTATTTAACAGTATTTAATATAAATCTAAAATTTTCATCTGTAATTGTTTTGACAAGAAAAACACAGGCCTAAATATAATTTTTTTATATTTAGGGTAGTTATTAACAATATTTTTATTATGTGACTGGTGACATTTTGGTTTAAGTTGCATACTTTAGTAAAATAAATGAGGGTAATGCAAAAAAAAAAAAAAAAAAAAAGGTTTTCTTCAGGTCTAGTAACCCATAGCAACCCATCAGCATTTGGAGTTTTTGTATTGGATACCAGGTCCATAGTTCAATAAATAAACTACCAATTAAAGCAAACATATATATATATAGAAAAATATTTTGGGAACAACAATTTTATGTGGAGGGGGGAATACATTTAATTCATTCTTATTTATGACCTTACATTTTTGGTATTTTACAACAGGCTTTTCATTTTCCCCAGATAAACAACAAATATGCTTGCCCTTATGTAACTGCAGAATGTATTTTATTTCGCTAAACTCTAGATCTGCTTGCAGCAGTTTTAAATTATTGGCTGTAACTCTGGCTCATTAAAAACGACATCTGATAAACGGAGCGATAAGTAACTCAGGAGTAACCGCAGTTCTACCTTAGGAGTGATTTATGAACAGGGAGCAGTTGTGTGCCCATAGGGTTAATTTTACGGCATGTTACATGTAACGATTGTATTAATAAGGTGACAGGTTCCTTCCTTTAGTGCTGAGTTTTAGATAAAAAAAAGTGCTTAGGAAATGCTGCAGGGCTTGTGTGTTTCCTGTAGCCATTTAATATTTTCAATGTGCAAAGCACCAACCTATTCCATATCCTGATACATACAGAAAACTGACTTTTAAAAAAATCACAAATTTTTCGTAATTTATTAAACCCGTCGAGGTTGCATATAAGTCATTGGGAGAAGTCCCAAAGTATTTTTTTTCATGTGCACTGGGTTTCGGGAAGTTTTCTGAGTTTTCAGGTGGAAATTACGAAAAAATCGTGAAAATCGGATAAAAAAGTCAGAAAAATTTGTGAAATTTCGGGAAAATGTAATAATAAATAAGCTTAAAAAACCAGAGCAGATTTGATCTGAGTTTGTAGCAGATTATATTGAGATAAATTCGAACTTTAATAAATAACCCCCTTTAACTTAACATACCCACCAACATTATGCACTAAGGGACACCCTTTGTTCAACAGATGTGCAGGTTTCTCCACAGCAGATGTTTTTTTTTTTGTTTTAAAGTATCTTCCAACTTAATTTTTACCATAAAAGTTCCAATACAAAAACGTTATTGTACTGTATGATAGTGAAAACATAGATTATTTTCAGCCAAACCAATGGTTATTATATACGTACATAATCATTGCAAAACTTACATTTTCTTACAAACTGGAAACATTGCAGAACTATATTTAAAATGTATTTAAAATGTCAAATTATAATTATTTTGCAAATTTTCTGCTAGGCCATCTGGTCATTTTTTTTTGGTACCTTTATATTTTGTGAAAGTACAATCTGGGCAAACGGAAAATTCCCAAATTTCGACTTTATTATTATTTGAATTTGAAAACAACAGGAGAACAAAAATGGGTAAATGTGTTCTTCTATTAAACGATTTGCCGTTAAGTACTAAAAATAATGGTAAAAAAATGTTTTTAATTTTTTTAAATACATTTAGGGGGATATTAAGTCTGATTTTTTTTCTTGAATTTTAAAGGGGAAAACAGATTTATTAAACCCCAAGGCTTTTAAAAGTCAGAATATAAAAGTACTCCATCTCAAACCTGCTGAGGTCATGTAGAAATAAATGGTAGATGTCCAAGTTTTTTTCGGAGTCTCGTACAAAACCCACTGCAGATCATGAAATCATGATCTGCAGTGGGTTTCGTACGAGACTTGGTTTTTGGCCAATAATCTGAAAAAGTCAGAGTTTTTGGGCATCAACTCCATTCGACAATACGATTCAGATGTTTTCATGATTTTCCCGTACTAGATTTTTTCAAGTTAATTTATTGATAAATAAGGTAAAAATGTGGATGGGAGTTTGGTTAAAGTAGTTTAATAAAATAATGAGAAGTATTCGGGTTTTAGTAGATAATCATACCTAACAATATTTACTATAGCAATTATTCTTTAAGCCAACTGGTCATTGTTAGAGATGACAAAACATTATTTTAAATTAAATTCAGTGACTCTGTTGACAAAACAGTTGGTTTTGAAAATGTCCTCAGGTGCAAAAACTCAGAATGCAGAAATTCATGTCACAGTTTCAAAATGTAATTTGGGCTCATTCTTCAAAATGGTTTATAGTTACAAGGTCAGTAGAAGAGCATGAGAGAAACAGATGTTGGAAAAGTTACTAACTGCTCAATATTTATTTCAGAAACAAATGATTGGTAGCCATAGACAGGTGTCCAAGTTTCTCTAAAAATGTGTTATTTATTTTTATTCAAGATTTTTAAAGGGTAAAAGCACAGAAGGCTCTAATACAAACATTGCAGTGTAAAAGCTGTTGGGGGTCTGTGCAAGTAAATGGGAGCTGTGATTATCCTTTTTGTCCATTTTAAATCAATTTGGACCTTTAGAGGTTTTCTGTTTTTTTTTTCTCTAGTAATCATCTGGAAAAACCCCAATAATTAGAGTTTTTTATTCAGATCCTTAGGGGCAAATTTACTTATGGTCGAATATCGAGGGTTAATTAACCCTCGATATTCGACTGCCGAATTGAAATCCTTCGACTTCGATATTGAAGTCGAAGGATTTACTGCAAATAGTTTGGTCGAACGATCAAACGAAAAAAAAAGTTTTATTCGAAGGATTTTAATCCATCGATCGAATGATTTTTCTTTGACCTAAAAATTGTTCCAAAGCCTATTGGGACCTTCCCCATAGGCTAACATTGACTTTGGTAGGTTTTAGGTGGCGAACTAGGGGGTCGAAGTTTTTTTTTAATGGTCGAATAGTCGAACGATTTTTAGTCGAAGTAGCCAATTCGATGGTCGAAGTAGCCAAAAAAACATTCAAAATTAGAAGTTTTTTTTATTCTATTCCTTCACTCGAACTAAGTAAATGGTCCCCCTAAGCATTTTTTTTTATCTGTGCTTTTTATACATGGATGTTTTAATAAATGACATAAAGTCAAGTTTAGGGAATAAAGGTATAGGCACTGGCCTAGTCACACACCAGCAATTAATACAACAAGCAAAAAAAGAGAGCAAATACCTTATTTTGCTGCAAATGGGGTGTTCCCAAATGTATTCCATGGTGTTGTGGACACTTTACTAAGATCAAATGTTTCTGGACCACATGGCCTTTCCTCAATGTTGGTTTAATAAATTATATGGCATTCGTGGTTCTAGAGTAAATTATTTTATTCAAGGTTTTAAAAACCACTTAAATGCAAATATTGATAAACGGGCCTCCTAATGTTGTGCATTTCCTTCAAAAGTCTAGCAAGAATTTAAGGTCTTATCCTGCACAGGAATCGTTGTGTAGATTTTATTTCTGAAAAGGTTTCAAAATGTTGAGGTTTTGAAAAAATATTTATCAAGACATTGTGCTGGTTAAATATTTTTTACACACAAACATTTACTTATATATTTTTATATGTACATGGTTTTAAATTCATATTTAATAATAAAGTGAGCACCCTGGGTTTAGAGCTAAATGACAGCAAATCATTGATACAAATTACAAGAAGAGATTTAACTAATCTTACCACTTTTCTATAAAATACTTGAGGATAATAAATCTGTCCTACAGCCGTATTAGTTCTCATTGGATTCTGTATTGAGATTTGAATTCAATGCATAAATCTTGTTCAGCCCCAGAATTGTAATTTGACTGTGCAAAATGTACTTTAGAGCTGGACAATGGGAAATAATTGCGGCCTGTTTTATTGTGAAATGCATTACAGAAATGGTTTCTGGATTATCATACTAAATTAAGGGCTCTCCCACATTTTACTCATACTTAGGGCAACATTCTGACCTTTTTCATCATCATTTGACCTACGTGGTGTAATTTTATTTGTGGTGTATGAATTAGTGAGTTATGGTACCACCTCCTGCATTAATATGTAAAATTGTGTAGTTGTATGTTTATAGGTTTTTCAAACAATGAATAGGATTTCTCCCCTAAAAATCTGAGTCTGGGAAATTTTGTTTTTCATTCATACATTCTGTTCAACTTTTTCCATGTAAGGAACCAATTATCCAATATACTACATTCTTGGAGGCCAAGATGATGATGTCATAATCACAGTATTTGGACACCCAGAAATTGATTTTAGGATCACATTTCTAAAAGGTCAGATTTGGCTTTTTTGTTTCAAAAAGTTGAGGGGGAAAAGGTGCAACTTTTTGGGATTTATTATGCAACAAAACTGTGACAAAACATCTTATCATGTACAAGTCAATGGCAGATGTCCCTTTTACAATTGGAAAATGATTCTTGCCTTCATGGTCTTCAAGGGTTTTGAGCATTTTGAAGCTGTTTTTTGTGCTACAATCCAAAAAAGTAGTGGTTTTCGAATGACAAATTCAAAAGAATCGCACTATTCTTATTGCTGCACAATTTTTGTTGCGACTTTTCCTGCACATACTTTTTCATTCAGATTTTTTTTAGTAAATTAGGACATGTGGTTGGGAGTTTGGTTGACATTTTTTTAAATAAAAATGAGAAGTAATAAAAAATGAGAAGTAATAAATACCCCCTTAGTGTTAAATATTCCCACAATCTAAACCTTAAATTGTGTTGAATATTGTTGCAATTCATCTATTTTGTTTTATATTATACTACCCAATTTAGAATCTATATTCATTAACCGTGTTCTATAGCCAGGATCGCCATCAGAAATTGCAGGGCCCCATAAGACAAAATTTCCTGGGCCCCCTGGGCTGCGCCCACCGCAAGCCCCACCTACAGGTCCGCCCTCCCCACCACACAGTAAAAAAACAAAAAAAAGTGTTAAATATTCCCACAATCTAAACCTTAAATTGTGTTGAATATTGTTGCAATTCATCTATTTTGTTTTATATTATACTACCCAATTTAGAATCTATATTCATTAACCGTGTTCTATAGCCAGGATCGCCATCAGAAATTGCAGGGCCCCATAAGACAAAATTTCCTGGGCCCCCTGGGCTGCGCCCACCGCAAGCCCCACCTACAGGTCCGCCCTCCCCACCACACAGTAAAAAAACAAAAAAAATATTGGTGGCTAGGACCCCACATGAGAAAAAAAATTGGTGGCCAGGCCCCCCCCCCCCACATTATAAGAAAATTGATGGCCAGGGCCCCTTAAACTACTGAAGCAAACTTCATCTGATTTTTATTTTGTATTTTTTAAGCTGTTATTATAATTTTTTTGGTTCCATCAAACAAAAACACCCTAGGATAGGCTTTTCATGAAATTACAAGGGTTTTGCTTTGCATAACACAGAATTCTGTAGTGCTTTACCAAAATGCATAGTTTTTTTCATCAGTTACAGTCTCCATGGAATTTAGAATCGAATTTCCCTATCAGTGTCACATAATCTACCCACCAGTATGTCTGAAACGTAGGAGAAAACTGGAGCACAAAGAGGAGAACCAAAAAACACAATAACTTAATTCAGAGTTGAATCCAATGTTTCAGACAATTCTATGTATTATTATTATTGCTGTTATATTATTGTATTGTATAAATATAAAGTTTTAGATTCTGTTTCTATATAAAACGTATACACGTTTCTAAAAAAAAATATTTTTAGATGCTGCACTAGCTTCATTTTATTCACATTTCATTTTATTGAAAGACAATAATTCAGCATAAGGTATAAGTTTAGGAAATCTTCTCCATATAGAATATTTTCTCCATTCAGTATATGCCTTTTATTTTTTTTACAAGAAACTCTTGTTTTCCAACCAATTGTTTAGTCTGTACAATACACATTTTATTATTGCCCCGAGAAGAAATATGATCTTTTGTCATCAAAAGTAATATTCTTTGCATATACTGTGACTTTTCCTTTTGTGCCTGTAATAAATCAGATTTTTTTGCCTTTCCGTTTGAAAATGTAATAGTATTTCTTCTGTTTACCGACAGCTAACGCAGATGGCGGAGGTATTATTTTGCAGAACAATTGGAACATTAAATAATGTTGCTAAAAGGGCTGCTCTGACATGAATGAGTCGCATTGTGTTATGGATTTTATTCAACAAGATCACATGAGTAAAATCAACTGGTGTTTTATATGTGAAATTGTCCTTGTGTGTATGTGTATTTTTTTTTGCCAAATCTCATGACCTTACACTAACTCAAAAACTGTACTGATAAAATTTTATTTCATCCTGTGTATTGCCCACAAATATTCTTCATTAGCAAACATTTGGAAATAAAATGCAGCTGTAAAATTTTGGAATGCAATGTGAAATTTGAGCCTGTTCAGCAAAACTAGAAGTAGCAGCTATGTTTTGTGTTGTGCTCATAATGCAAGCTTTGCCTTTGGTAAGATCAGTCTGAAAGCTTATTGTTTAGATTTTACAAAAGGTCAACAAATAAATGTCTTTACCACTTATCAGAAGTTGCAATGTATTAAGCAACTGTTGCAGTTCCCTATCCCCATTAGCCTCATTGTAGAATGTTGTGTAGTAGATCTTGGTGATTTGTGATTTATTTGGTTCTGCCTTCTGTGCGAATGACACGGTGTCACTGATAATTTATAATAAAATGGTGATATTTAAAATTATGCACATCGTGTTCATGCTGATGGAGCAGTTGCAGAAACAAGTAGCAATAAATTTGTCAGATGATAAAAACAAAATTGTGCTCTTTTGTTCTGATGATCTGCAAACTGGAAACTCAATGGATTTTGTAATTTTTTTATTTAATTTAATCTTCATTTTGAGCATTTGTAATTATTTCTGTATCCTTGGCAATTGCTTTACACTTTTGTATTAATGTATTTAGAATTAAAGCTAGATCTCTGTCTATAACAGAATGTTAAACCCTTTTGAATTTTGTTATATAGTAATAAAAAAGATAGTGCCCTCTACAACACACAGTATCATGCACCTGATCCCTTGGAATGAGATGACTATCCCAAAATGTTAGTCCTTTGTACATTGCAGATGCCTTCGTCCCCTTGGGAAAATTTGTGAAACAGTAAAAAAGTTGCAGCAGTTTCAAGAAAAAAGTTAGTGTAATAACCCTTTTCACAATTGTGGATCCATTTTTCTCATTTCATTCCAATTCTTTCCCAGCATTATCCCAAAATAAATCAAAATTGTGCTCTTTTGTTCTGATGATCTGCAAATTCGAAACTCAATGGATTTTGGTTTTTTTTTTGAGTATTTGTAATTATTTCTGTATCCTTGGCAATTAATAATAAATCACAAGTATCAGCTTTTCGGTTATCTATTCTATAAATTATTGCAAATAGGAAGCTTTCCAGAAGTGCCTTGTTCTCATATAAACTGATATAAATACTGTAAAAGCACAGTATTTTTTTCTGGGATAGAGACAATGGTTATATAATAGTAGTGATTGGTGAATTTGGGCTGTTTAGCTTCGCCAACAAATTCGCAAATTTCCCGCAAAATTCGCAAAATGGCAAAAAATTCTCAAAACGGTGCCAGTATCTCGTTTTTGATGCAGCGTCTGTTTTTTTGGACACCGGTGCACATTCGCCAGCAAATTTTCGCTGGCGAATTTTCACTGCGGTTTCGTGAATTTATTTCGTCAGTGGCGAATAGCAGGAATTCACCGTAAATTCGTGCCTGGTGAATAAATTAGCCCATCACTATATAATAGATTTCAAGATTTTCATAATATCATCATAATAGTTTTTAAAAATGTATATTTTCATTTAAATAAATGTAAGTAAATTATTTAAATACTTTATTTAAAGGGTTTAAATAGTGTTACCTTTAAAGACGGTGTCAACACAGGTGCTAGTTAGCCAATTGCCACCTCCAATTACTTTCAGGCGATGTATATTTATACCATATCGCAGGTGGAAGGGACAACAAAAAAACTGGGTAATCACAGAACCCCTTATACTTGTAGATAGCATTATCATGTCATCCATCCATATGTTCTATAATTCCAACAATTTCTAGGAGTAAGCTATTGCCTCAAACGTTACCCGAACAGGCCTTCAGACTGGATTTTCATATATATATATATATATATTCACTATAATAAGAAGCAATACTTGGCTGCAAATGGCATGTCCTTTATAATATCATAACACAACAGTTTGGGAATTTCTGTTTTAGTCTAAGGCAGCTCTTCAGATCATTTTGGAGACAGTAAGAGAAGAAGAAGTCCATTATGGAGGAGACAATCTCTGCACTGCTAATCTATGTATCTACCTCACAAGGAACAAACTTGGAGTAGCTTCAATCTTCCCATTTAGCTCAAGAAATAATGAAAAACAAAGATTTTTCATAATTAAAACTATAGTCAAAAAGTGTGTTCAGCCTAAGTCCTACTCAATACACTCATGTTGAAGTAAGGTCTACGAATTTGACCTCTTTTAATCCACAAAACCACTGTATTCTGCAGGTTTCTCTGTTATCTGAAATACCAGAGAAAAGTTTTAAGATTTTGTGCAAACACATAATTGTTGCAAGAGCAAGTTAACAGTACTTTACTATTTAAATGCACATGGTCCTTTAAAATATGGCCTACATTTCTAAGACTGCAGCAGAAGAAAAACAACCTTTTGATTCCTTGGAATGTCTGCAGTACAGCTGCATCCAGGATAATCCTTCAATTTGCCAAAAGTGAACTTATTATCATGTTAGCTACTTCAATAAACTGCTAACTGTGAGCAATTATCTGCCTTATCTTAGGATAGTCTTCTGTAGAAAACAAGCAGTAAAATGCCAGTAATTCCAGATTGTTCAGTACCTCTTGCATGATGCTCTTGTAGGCAAAGTGTCTCGGAGGATGTTCATGAAGTAACCGATGGGGTACAACAGTTTAGCCTGATGAAAACATCTGACACAGGACCTGGCCTGATCTCCTTGAGCAGTTGTAGAACAATAGTGCAATCACTAGAGAAAACTCAAAGCTGGTTGTGCTGGGAATTTTAACCGGGAGATCACAGGTTGGTTTTTAACCAATTTAAAAATATATATCTCATTTTGGCAAATGAAAAGATATGCTATATTCTGTAAAGTATCCTTAGGAGAAACTTCTTTTTTCCATGACCTTCTTCTGACCGACGGTATCTCAGAATGTGGTCAATGTAATAAAACAGAGATAGCAAGTCCTGTCTGAAGCTGTGACATATCTCTGCTGGCTGAAAGACACTCTATTTTGCTGATTGTGCTGAAGCTCCTTTCATTTTGCTGTATTTGGCTGATGATCATACCAAAACATAACAAAATAGAAGAAAAAAAAAGAGAGAAAAAAAAACCCTGCAATGTTGTGATTTACTGGAGCCCAGCCATCGCTCTGCTACACAGGAAAAGTAATATAGTGCTTTAACAAGCAACAAATAATCTCCCACGTGAAATATATTCTTTTCTTGATAGCATATAAATATATGGCCTACTTTCAAGAACTGTGAATGTCTTGTTTCATTTATCCAACAATTCAGATGAGCTTAATAACATGGCTGATTCTAGTCAACGGTGTTAAGAACATAAAAAAAAATGACTGACCTATAGGTCCTGGAGAAAAGCAACTTAGAGGGAACGTTTACCCAAAATCGATATAGAATTATTCAAAGACTATTTATTAAGAATAAAGAGCAGATTTCTATTTCAATTATCAGCAGATTTCTATTATCAGACAAAGGAATAATCAAGGTTTCTTAGCACTTTGCTATTTCCCCCCTTTTCAACCAAAATTGATGTGTCGTTTGGGATGAATTGAAAGCTGGGAAACATATAAAACGGTGTGTTATGGTTATAGGATCCTCTTGTGTCAACTGGACCACTGACCTTGGAGGACTTGGAGGAATCATTTTTATCATGATGGGGCCGATTCACTAACTTCGAGTGAAGGATTTGAAGTAAAAAAACTTCGAATTTCGAAGTGTATTTTGGGCTACTTCGATCATTGAATGGGCTACTTCGACCTTCGACTACGACTACGACTTCGAAACGAACTATTCAAACTAAAAACCGTTCGACTATTCGACCATTCGAAGTACTGTCTCTTTAAGAAAAAACTTCGACCCCCTAGTTCGCCATCTAAAAGCTACCGAACGCAATGTTAGCCTATGGTGAAGGTCCCCATAGGCTTTCCTAAGTTTTTTTGATCGAAGGATATTCCTTCGATCGTTGGATTAAAATCCTTTGAATCGTTTGATCGCACTATTTGCGCAAAAGTCCTTCGACTTCGATATTCGAAGTCGAAGGATTTTAATTCACAGTCGAATATCGAGGGTTAATTAACCCTCGATATTCGACCCTTTGTGAATCAGCCCGATGTGTTGCTGTAAGAATGCTTTTCAAAGATTTTTCAACTTATCAATGCAAAAAATAAAACACCACAACAAAAAAAGCCACTTTTCTTACACACCTGCACTTTTTTCATTGAGCACTAGCTATTTATGAGAAAACTTGGACTGAAGATTGGTAGCTGCATTTTTTGGCAGAAAAAACTTGCAGAGTACACAAGTGAAAATCACATCGTCCCATTAATTTTCAGTGAGGCTGTTTTTTTTATCAATTCAAATTTTTCATTTCTTTTTATGTATGTAAGAAATAAATGGAGTCCAGAAAGGAAAAAGGGGAGTTAGGGTAATTCTATAAACTATGTCAAAATGAAATAATTATAGCATAGATAACATTCCATTACTACATTGTATTATAACTTGTTTAAGTAATACAGAGACACTAATAAGATACAGTATTGCTTAGCAAAGGTCCATATCATGTAACATAGTAACATAGTAAGTTAGGGTGAAAAAGACACATGTCCGTCAAGTTCAACCTTTTAACTATATTTGAATTTGCCTGTTAGTTGATCCAGAGGAAGGCGAAAAAAACCCCATTTGAAGCCTCTCCAATTTGCCTCAGAGGGGGAATAGATTCCTTCCTGACTCCAAGATAGCAATCATACCAGTCCCTGGATCAACTTGTACTATGATCTATCTCCCATAACCCTGTATTCCCTTGCTTGCTAAAAATCCATCCAATCCCTCTTAAAGCTATTTTATGTATAGGCCTGTATGATTGATTCAGGGATAGAATTCTACATCTTCACAGTTCAAACTGTAAAAAAAAACTCCTTTCAAATATTTATGCGGAACGTCGTTTCTTCTAATCGGAATGGTTGACCCCACGTCAGCTGGAAAGACCTTGTGGTAATCATGAAGGCAAGAAGCATCTTCCAACTGTAAAAGGCACTTCTGACGCTGATGTTTACATGACTTTGGCAGGTTTTAGCTGGAGCATTTTGAGATTCCGATTTTTAGCAGCTTTGGAGAATAATACATCTTGAAAAAAAATTTTCCTCTAAAAAGTTGGATTTTTCACCTTAAAAACTCGACCAGAACATTTTGAAGCTTAATAAATAGACCCCTTAATGAGTATATAATGTATATGGCTGTTTTATAGGCCTGCTGCACACCCTTTGAGATATATATTATCACATATAATCATAACGTTGGATACAGCATGTAAAATAAAGCACAAGTTGAACACAGTTGAGCTGCTGGTCTTTCCTGTGATTATATACATAACTGGCCATAAACCCACTGGAGAAGCAAGTGCATACACTTTATAAAACATGTATTTGTTTATTTATTTTATTCCTAAATTAGGATCTATTTTGTGGACTGCTTTTCTGCATAAGTAGCAGTTCAGTTTTAGGACAGCCTTATTATTACAGAGGAAAAGGCAATTACTGTTTTAAGAAATATATGGTGGGGAATGGCATTGCTGTTCTTTCTTGTCATTCTGCATAAATGGCTTCTGGATTATTCCTATACCTGCTTAACTTAAAATTGATACAAACTACACAGACTATGGTTGTTATGAAACATATTTTACTCTTATTAGAATAATTGAAAGCAAATAAGCTGCCTACAGCCTTGTTTATATCCAGGGAAATATTGGATATTATACTGTAGATAGATAGATACACAGGTTGCATTGATGGCAGATTTTCATTAAAGTAACCAGTGTTCTCTACTAGCAGCGCTTAAGTAATTCTCATCACCGACCTCTATTTGGGATCTCATGTCAGGATGCCAATGGATGGCGGATGCCAATATACACGCCACCTGTAAGCTCAAATGCAAATATAATAAAACTATTACTCTGGAGATATTCTCATCTATATAATAAATGGACTCTTGTGGCCTTTTAATTAAAATATGTTACCTCTAATGAAAATACATAGATCTAGCTGGGAACCTGCGTGTGTGCTGATTCTCAGTAGACATTTTGCTCCTGGCTATTAGCACCTGGATCATCTAGACATACCAGAGAGACAAAAACCATGTTCTGGTTGGTGACAAAATATATTGGATCATTACTTTGTTTAGCTGTCAATACCACTTTTGTTTTACTCATTGATGTTTTTGTTTAATACACTGAAAAATACATAATAAAGAGTAAATATTCTCCCGGGGAAAGAAAATAGGTTTTACGTGATCATTTTATGAAGTGAGTCCAAAAGCAAACTTTCTAGGGGGAAAAAACGCTTAAGGGATTCATCCTGAGACACAGAAAACCTCTACAAGAAAATGCTCATCAATTTCAGCCGTTGTAATTTGGAAACGTGTCAAATAAATGTTTTGCTCACCTGACATTTGGCAAACTGGGACGTTTCCTGCCTAACTATACTTTGAGAAGTGATCTGTTGCTCTGACTTTTCTTGCAAGTAGTCAGTTTCTCTCATTTTTTGGCAAAGTGAAATGGAACAGATTCTCTCAACACTATCAATGGGTGAACTATATGATAAATACAATTCTAAAAATCCCTTAGGATTAAATAGAATGTGCATATTTCCTTGAGGGCCAATATTCGGCCATGGACCACATTTTATAATTAGTAATGAAACAACGGAAACAGTGTTGTTTAGGTCATATTATTATAGTTCCAATAGTATAAAAAAACAGCAAAAAAAGGTGTTCAACCCGAATGTCACCTTAATTGACCATTTATGGATGCTTTCCAGGAATATTCAGAATTTAAAAAAAAATGTTCCAGGACTTCCAGACTGGCCTTCCAGGAATATCTAAAATATTAAAGACGTATTAATCATGAGTCTTGTCCAAATTTGACACTTTTTGGTGGAGTGCCTTGAGAGGTAGCCCTGAATGTTTGGGGATCTTTGCCTATGAGGGCAGACCCAAGATATTTGGGAATCTATGTATTAGGGGATCCAAATTTCAATTTACTCTAAAATAATAAGTACATTGTTTGTTATGTTAACTAAGCTAGCAAAACAATCCTTTGCTCAAAGCCATGGCGTTTTATGTTGTGGGAAGATCCATTATCTGAAAAATCTCAGGTCCCTATCATTTTGAATAAGTCCTATATCTAGACACACAAAATATATTTAGAGAAAAACTTGTTCATTGATTGCTTATGGTTTACTTTTATAAAATGAATGGAAATTCTGTAGATACCTACTCATCATCATCATCATCATCATCATCATTTATTTATATAGTGCTGTCAAGATACGCAGTGCTTTAGTGCAGTTATAGCAAAACAGGGAATAAATGGTGGATAACAGACAAGGATTACAGAGTACAATGGGGTTTACAAACTAAAACGTTAGGGTACAATTGAGACATTAGGATTGTATAAACACTTTGTCATTTTTGATACAGCAATGATTAATTAAGGTACATCAAATAGGCCTCTTTAAACATATGGGTCTTTAAGGAGCGCTTGAAAGGTTGGAAGGAAGGAGAAAGTCTGACAGCTTGTGGCAGAGAGTTCCAGAGAAAAGCAGAAGCCCGAGAGAAGTCTTGTAGACGAGAATCAGCAGAAGTGACCAGAGGAGAAGTAAGGCGAAGATCAGAAGCAGAGCGTAGGTGTCGTGAAGGAGAGTATTTGGAGATTAGAGATGAAATATAGGGAGGGGTTTCATTATTAAGGGCCTTGAATGTGAGTGTAAGTAATTTGAATTTGATTCTAGAAGAGATTGAGAGCCAGTGAAGGGACATACATATGGGAGCAGCTGATGTTGAGCGGCGAGCTAGATGAATGAGTCTAGCGGCCGCGTTTAGAATAGATTGGAGTTGTGAAAGGTGACTTGTTGGAATACCTGTGAGGAGTAAGTTGCAATAATCAAGGCGGGAGATGATGAGAGACTGAATCAGTGTTTTAGTTGATTCTGAACTGAGATAAGGTCGTATTCGAGCAATGTTGCGCAGTTGAATACGGCAAGATTTTGCAAGTGTTTGAATGTGTGGTGAAAAAGACAGATGCGAGTCTAGGATAACTCCTAGGCAGCGTGCCTGTGTGGTAGAATGAAAGGTGGTGTTGTTTACGGTGAGTGATATCTGAGGGACGGGAAAGATTTCGGAGGAAATATAATGAGTTCTGTTTTAGAAAGGTTCAGTTTCAGGTGGCGCTGTGACATCCAGGAGGAGACAGCAGAGAGACAGTCTGTGACTTGGGAAAGGACAGAATTAGAAAGTTCAGGAGTAGACAAGTAGAGTTGGGTGTCATCAGCATAAAGGTGATACTGAAGTCCAAATGACTGAATGAGTTTTCCTAGTGAAGTTGTATAGAGCGAGAACAGCAGGGGGCCAAGAACAGAGCCTTGAGGAACTCCAACAGAGAGTGGGAAAGTAGTAGAAGTAGAGTTAGAGAAGGAAACTTTAAAGGAACGGTCAGACAGATAAGATGTAAACCATGAAAGAGCACTCTGATTTTTTATTAATTTCTAACTGGTATATACCTGGCCAACTGTAAAAAAAGAACAAAACTATGAAAAATAGCATTATTGGTGTCAAGGAGAATTTTGGTTGAATTTTAGGAACTTTGCTGATATTATTATTTTATAGTAATAAAATTTAATCTGCAGACACCCAACCCTATCACACCCATGATACAGTCAAAATTTGACTGAATTAAAATTTTGGCTGAATTGAGAAAATAATTTGTGATGGGCGAATTTATTCGCCAGGCGCGTATTCGCTGCGAATTTGCGCGATTCGGCGCCGGCGAAAAAATTCATGAATCGCCCGCGTCAAAAAAATTTCGGAAAAAAACGGACGTTTCGCGAATTTTTTGCAAATTCGCCCATCACTAAAAATAATGCCTTACATTTTTGCCCACCATTGTAAACCACAGCTCTAAGTAGTGTCAAAAAACAATATCTATATGTTGGTTTTAATGTAGGGTGCCCTAGACTGGTTCATCAGTAACTTTACTAAAAACTGCTTGACCCCACATCAAAATGCTTTTTTAAGGGCCCACACCCTCTAAACTAATATAATGATTTCTTCTTACTACATATACTACTACTGTGCATAATTAAGGACTCTCATGGGCCCTCTGATCCTCCTCATAGTAGTATCATAGTTACCACTGGAACTACAGCCCTTTGTTATGCAGTTTCTCTCAACTGCACAAGAGCTTGAATGGCTTTACTATAGGTATCTGTTATCGGGAAACCTGCTATCCAGAATGCCGCAAATCCTTAAAAGTTCTTTTTAAAAGTCCATTTTAAACAAATAATCCTAATTTTTTATTTTTTTTTCTCTATAAAAGTAAAATAGTAAAATAGTATCTTGTTCATGATGGTAACTAAGCTATATTTATCTATATCAATGTCAAAATAATCCTGGTTATGGTTAAATGAAAGGGTATGGTGAGCCAAATTATGGAAAGATCGTTCAGGTCCAAAGCATTCTGGATCCAATACCTGTATAGTAATAAACTGTATGTAGTGGTGGGTGAATTTGGGGCGTTTCACTTCGCCGAAAAATTTGAGAATTTCCAGCGAAATTCACAAAACAGCGCAAAAATTTGGTGTCCATTTTTTTTTTATGCTGGCGAATTTTCACATCGGTTTCGCGAATTTATTTGCCGGTGGCGAATCGTGGGAATAAATTCGCCCATCACTAACTGTATGTTATTTAATAAGAAAGCCAGACAGCTTTCACACAATCTATTCATGGAACTGAATGCGCCAACTGAAGCTTCAATACTGAGTAACACAAACATGATCAAACCTTTGAAACAGAGAAACGTAAATGAACTTATTTATTGGATTCTAGCTGGCAATATAGACTTCAAATGACATCAATTTATAAATTGCCTTGAAATCCAACCTGAGGTCACTTGCAGAGCTGTTCTACCCAATTAAAGGAATCTTGCCAGCACTTTTCTATTTATGTGGATAGTGTCCCTAGTGTGGTCATTTCGTGCACCTCTTATAACCACAACATTTAAGAGAATGTGAAAAATAGCCGAAGATGATTGTCAGAGCAACTAGAACAAGGTCAGGGAAATTCCCATGACACAAACATGTCCAAAAGATCATTTTCCATATAAAAATATTACATCTGCAACTAATATGCTATACAAAAAAATAATTCCCTGAATTGAAATTGCAAATGCTGTCTCAAGCACAAGTCCAAATAAAGATGAATGCAGTCGGACAGTGAGGCCAAATAAAATCATGTTATTCTGGGATTCATCCACATTCAAAACCGAAACATGTTATTAGTAAATTAGCACAACTGTCAAGGATATGATGTGTGGTGGAGAGAGTGTCATTTGTACATCTGAAACAGGGCGGCAGGAAAAAACAAACCAAAAAGTTCAAACTTCAGATTGTTTTGCAAACATTTTAAAGCATTTAGTACATAGGAAGAAACATAGATGGACTTTTTAAAAGGAAATAATTTGCTAAGTAGGTGTTGAGTAGGGATGTAGCGAACTGCCGATTTGGTGTTCGCGAACGCCGTTCGCGAACACCGGCAAAAAATGCGAACGTTCGCGAACAGTTCGCGAACTTCGAACACCCGCTAAAATCGTTCGATTCGAACGATCGAAGGATTTTAATCGTTCGATCGAACGATTTTCATTCGAATCGAACGATCGAAGCATTCGATCGAATGCTTTTCATTCGATCGAATGCTTACAATCGTTCGAATGCTTACAATCGTTCGAACGAATGGAAATCGTTCGATTTTTAGCGGTCGAAGGAATTCGAATGGTCGAATGGTCGAACGATTTGTATTCGAATCGAACGCGAACTCAAAATGCGAACGTCGCGCGACGTTCGCGAACATTCGGCGGACGCGAACGGTCGAAGTTCGCGCGAACAAGTTCGCCGGCGAACAGTTCGCTACATCCCTAGTGTTGAGTGACAAATATACAGGCTCTTCACTCCACTAACCTCAATATTATTTATATATTTTTTGCAATAACTAATTAGTTTAACTGTTTTTGCCACCTGCTTGGTGACTGTTTCATACATTAAAAAGAGTCTATACAGCCCACATACATTTTTTTAAAGGTACAGACAGACACATACAATACAGTGCTGGTAGAGTGACATTGGAGTGGTTTTCGGGTCAAGTGTAGGCATATACACACAGGAGAATACAATCACTAAAAGTTATAATTGTCAGTATGCAAGTGAGTGTAGTTGGTCTACAGCAGGTCGCATCAAGTTTAAGAGGATAGGTTAGCTGTCCCGAGGGTGCTGATCATACCAGTATCCCCAAATCTTGTCAAAATTATTGTATGCCCCCTTTGTTTCATAAGTTAATTTTATGAGGGGAAGGACTTTGTCTACCATCTGTCTCCAGAATGTTTGGGAGGGGACGGTTCCCTCCATCCAGTGCATAATCACTGCTTTTTTAGCATAAAACATGAGCGTGCTTAACCCGACTCTGGCGTTGGTAGTTAGTACCTCGTCTATTACCCCTAGCAAACAGACTGCTGGTCCATTATTCGCTATGTGTGCCCGGTTTGCTAAGATTATTATTTATTCATTATTTTATATTTCTTTAGAATCGTATGGGGGGACTGGACCAGGCCATATGGATAAAATTGACCCCGGAAGATTTGCCTAGTGGCCATAAGTCATTCTGTCTCCTACGGAATTTCTTTTATTAGATGGGAGTTATGTAGATTTGGTGAAGGAGTTTGTACTTTTATCAAGATTAGAAAATGATAAGCATTGTTCATTGTTGAGTCCTGGATTGGCCTGCACCCAATGGTGGTAAGCTTGGTTAAAGGGTGGTTTAATTATTCCCATGATCACTCTATAAAGTTTAGATAAGAGTTTGGCTGGGGATGGGGAGTAGAGGGTATCCTCTAGAGCAGGGATCTCCAACCTTTTGAACCCATGAGCAGAATTCAGAAGTAAAAGGAGTTGGGGAGCAACAATAGCATAAACAACGTTCTTGGGGTGCCAAATAAGTGATGTGATTGGCCATTTGAGGCTCTGTTTGGCAGTACACCTGGTTTTTATACAACCAAAACTTGTCTCCAGGCCTGGAATTCAAAAATAATCACCTGCTTTGAAGCCACTGGGAGCAACATCCAAGGGGTTGGAGAGCAACATGTTAATCACTAGCTACTGGTTGGGGATCACTGCTCTAGAGCTACTGTGGGTACTGTAGGGGAGAGGGCGTGGAATTGCACTTAAAAGGTGTAGCAAGTTTTGTGAGGAAGTCATTGAGGTCTTTAATCAGTCAAAAATTGCTCAAACATGGTTGCTAATGTTCTCAAGTGTCTTTGCAAAGGTTTTTTGCACTAGCAAAACATATTATATTCCCCTTAATATGTACTGTATATTGTGTGGGTCCCTAAGCTCAGTAAGTGACAGCAGCACAGAGCATGTGCAGTGAATCAGTAGAAAAGAAGATGGGGAGCTACTGGGGCATCTTTGGAGACACAGATCTTTACTGCTAAAGGGCTGTGGTTGCCTTGGGCTGATACAGAAGCACAAAACATAATGTAGAACATTTTTTTTTATTTAGTTACTCTTTAGTTCTTCTTTAAGCAGGTATTAGCCAGTAATATTCAAGTTTGGATATGAAAGGTAAAGGGGCCCTATTCAGAACCCGAAACTCCTAGTCCAGAAATCAATGGGTTAGAGATTGTCAATCTAGAACCTTATCCTTGCTTTTGCTATGTGTCTGTACCTTAGAAATGATCTCAAAAACTTTATGAAATAACAGTAACATATACTGATGATATAATTTTATCTTAAAGCTCCCTAACAAAAATAAGCAGAAGATTGGAATCTCCATTTAACCAGGAGACATTCATGTCCCGCTTAAGCACCACAGTTACTTACAATCTTTCAGATGGGTGCAGCAATTTTCACTGCTCTATGGGAAAATGTTGAGCTCTCTATATGGCTCTACTGACATATAAAAATAAACCCATGTACATAAACGATACCCCATATACCATTACATAATCATAGTTATCTTCCTTAACATTATTTTCTAATCTAACACCCCAGTATTTTTACTGCAGTGACAATTTAGCAGAAGATTTGTTCAGCATTCTTCTTTATTAAGGGTGAAGAATGGGTATTTCTCATTTACTGCCATGAGAACTGCCATCATGAAAGGACACACAGTAAAAAATAGCTCTCTTGGCTTCCATCATCACTTATACAATAGATGTCTGACATCTAGAGGTTCTCTACATTACTTATTTAAGGACTCGTGTTCTTTTCATCTTCACTTTATGTAAATTCAGTTGATTGTTATTTTTATTATTAGTAGTAGTAATTTTGAAACAGCTAATATTGAAATTATTCATTAACTTTGGGCTTTACTGGGCCCCCTACAGCCCTGGCTTCCTTGCAACTGCAGGGTCTGCTTCCTCTGCAGTTACGCCGCTGATTTTTTGCTACATTAAGGGGTCTATTTTAGGGGGAACATATGAACTTTTAGAGGAAAAAAATTTAGGGGCAGATGTACAGTATGAAGGGTCGAATATCGAGGGTTAATTAACCCTCGATATTCGAGTAGGAACTAAAATCCTTCGACTTCGAATATCGAAGTCGAAGGATTTAGCGCAAATCCTACGATCGAACGATCGAAGGATTATTCCTTCGATCGAACGATTAAATCCTTCGAATCGAACGATTCGAAGGATTTTAATCCAACGATCGAAGGAATATCCTTCGATCAAAAAAAGTTAGCCAAGCCTATGGGGACCTTCTCTATAGGCTAACATTGACTTTGGTAGCTTTTAGCTGCCGAACTAGGGGGTCGAAGTTTTTTTAAAGAGACAGTACTTCGATTATCGAATGGTCGAATAGTCGAACGATTTTTAGCTCGAATCCTTCGATTCGTAGTCGTAGTCGAAGGTTGAAGTAGCCCATTCGATGGTCGAAGTAGCCCAAAAAACACTTCGAAATTCGAAGTTTTTTAAATTCGAATCCTTCACTCGAGCTTCATGAATCGGCCCCTTAATTTTTTAAGAAGTATTAAGCTGCTAAGAATCCGAATCGGAAAATACTCCAGCTAAAACCTGTTGAAGTCAATAGCAGATGTCTCTTTTACAATTGGAAGATGTTTTTTGCCTTCATGATGTTCAAGGGTTTTTGGCTGTTTGACCCTGGTTTTCATTGGAAAACTAAAAAAAAAAACAAAAAACAGTTTTTCAGGTGACAATTCGAAAAAGTCAAAAAAAAATTCCAATTTTGCACGATTTTATCGAAACTTTACCCAAATGTACCATTTCATTTGGATTTTTTTAGTAAATTAAAAGAGAAACAAACCCTTAATAAAAATAACCCTACCCCCTACCCTACATAGACCCCCCCTAGCTGCTACCCCAGGCAAATGCCCCTAACTCATTACTTACTCATTAATTGCGGTGGAGGTGAAAACTAACCCTAAAAAGTTTTTTAAATATATTAATAGTAAAAAGATGCAGGTTGAGAGTGTTGCTCCATTAAATAATGGTACCAGTATGGTTGTAACAGATACAGATAAGGCAAATGTGTTAAATCAGTTCTTTTCTTCAGTGTATACAATAGAGGAGTCTGGGTTCACAGGCTCACTTAATAACTGCACGAATGGTTCAGCTCAATCTAGTCAGTGGCTGACTCAGGATATGATTCAAAAAGCTTTAATACAAATTAATGTAAACAAGGCTCCAGGGCCTGATGGCATACACCCCCGGGTTCTAAGAGAGCTTAGTTCAGTTTTAGACCAGCCCTTATTTCTGATTTTCTCAGATTCACTGTCATCTGGTATGGTGCCTATGGATTGGAGAAAAGCTGATGTTATTCTAATATTTAAAAAGGGATTACGATCTCAGCCTGGCAATTATAGGCCAGTAAGCTTGACATCTGTGGTGGGCAAATTATTTGAAGGCTTGTTAAGGGATCACATACAAAATTTTGTCCTATTGAATGGCATTATGAGCAACAATCAGCATGGCTTTATGAAGGATAGGTCATGTCAGACGAATTTGATTGCATTTTATGATGTGGTAAGTAAGATTCTGGATAGTGGGGGGGCAGTAGATGTGATCTATTTGGATTTTGCCAAAGCGTTTGATACTGTGCCCCACAAACGACTGCTTTCTAAACTAAGGTCTGTTGGGCTTAATGAAGTTGTTTGCACATGGATAGGAAACTGGCTACAGGATCGGGTACAGAGGGTGGTTGTTAATGGGACATTCTCTACTTGGAGTAAGGTTCGTAGTGGGGTCCCCCAGGGCTCAGTATTGGGTCCACTTTTATTTAACTTGTTCATTAATGACTTAGGGGAGGGTGTTGTAAGTAATGTATCAGTGTTTGCAGATGACACAAAATTATCCAGCCCAATTAATTCCATCCAGGATGTGGCATCCTTGCAACAGGATCTTGACAAACTGGCAATCTGGGCAGCTAAGTGGCAAATGAGATTCAATGTTGATAAATGTAAAGTCATGCACCTGGGATGTAAAAATATCCAAGCCACTTATACCCTTAATGGGACTGCACTAGGCAAATCCATTATGGAAAAGGACCTTGGAGTCCTTGTAGATGATAAACTTGGCTGTAGCAAGCAATGCCAGTCAGCAGCATCAAGGGCAAATAAGGTCTTGAGCTGTATTAAAAGGGGCATAGAGTCACGGGAGGAGGGGGTCATTCTTCCACTGTATAGAGCACTTGTAAGGCCCCATCTAGAATATGCCGTACAGTTTTGGTCTCCATCACTCAAACAGGACATTATTGTATTAGAGAGGGTACAGAGAAGGGCAACTAAGCTGGTAAAAGGTATTGAAAATCTTAGCTATGAGGAAAGACTGGCCAAATTGGGGATGTTCACGCTGGAGAAGAGGGGTGATATGATAACTATGTATAAATATATAAGGGGATCATATAACAATCTCTCTAATGCTTTATTTACCAGTAGGTCTTTCCAGCTGACACGAGGTCACCCATTCCGATTAGAAGAAAAGAGGTTCCGCCTAAATATTCGGAAGGGGTTTTTTACAGTGAGAGCTGTGAAGATGTGGAATTCTCTCCCTGAATCAGTTGTACAGGCTGATACATTAGATAGCTTTAAGAAGGGGTTGGATGGCTTTTTAGCAAGTAAGGGAATACAGGGTTATGGGAAATAGCTCATAGTCCAAGTTGATCCAGGGACTAATCCGATTGCCATTTTGGAGTCAGGAAGGAATTTTTCCCCCTCTAAGGCAAATTGGAGAGGCTTCAGATGGGTTTTTTGCCTTCCTCTGGATCAACTGGCAGATAGGTAGTTAATAAACAAAAAAAAAAAAGGTTGAACTCGATGGACATGTGTCTTTTTTCAACCTTACTTACTATGTTACTATGTTACTATGTTACTATGTTACCCCTCCGTGCAGATTCTGTCCAGCGGAGTTCACAGCAGCCATTGGGGCTCATTTATAAACTTTGCGCAGGGCAGATTGGTTCGCAAAATGAATATATTTGCCCTGTGCATGGTTACATTTATAAAGCTGAATAAGAGGGTGCAAATAGAATTGCAATTTTTTTTTTCACAATGCGAATGTCTATAGGAGCTTTTTAAATATGTCACAATTCGCAAATTGCGAACATTTATGCGCGCACTCTGTGACTCAATTACGCCACAACTTTGGTGGTGGATAAAATATTCGCAAAACAGTTTCGCGAATTTAAGTTACTGTCAACGTTATTTTCCCGCACAACATCCTCGCACATTGGGTGCGCTCGTGCAAACTCCTGTCTCATTTGTGAAAATTTATTCAAACTGGAAGGTCCCCATAGGCTTGGCTATCTTTTTTTGGTCGAAGGATAATCCTTCGATCGATGGATTAAAATCCTTCGAATCGTTCGATTCGAAGGTTTTAATCGTTCGATCTAACGATTTTTTCTTCGAACGAATTGCGCAAAATCCTTCGACTTCGATATTCGAAGTCGAAGGATTTTAATTCGCCAGTCGAATATCGAGGGTTAATTAACCCTCGATATTTGACCCTTAATACATCTGCCCCCTAGGTGTCCCGTGTACATGTTAAATACAACATTATATACATTTTAAATTGATTTGCAACAAAACCTGCAAATATGTAATACATAAGAGAAAAAAAAGTATAATCAAAGTCATCTAAATAGTGCCATATTATCACATGCCTTCTGTGGAAAGCTGAGCCCTTCTCTGTTAGCTCTAAAGTAAAATATTCCCAAAGTAAACAAAAAATACCCAACAAACCTTGGGTCTTTTTAACCTAAGGCACATGTTATAGAGTTTACAGTAGGGCTTCCATTACAGAACTACTGTTTGATTTAATTTGTTCTTTCCGCCGTTCGGGCGGCTGATATACGGACGTGCCCTGAGCTCTGTGTATTTTTGTATGATACAGGCTATTATTGGAGAGCTAATTTATTAGGGGTAAAATATTTACTTGGTCTTTGCTATGTTTTAATGCTGATGGTCAACATGACTTAACAGGAGAGGAAATGTATGAGGTTTCTGCTTGAACTCGTGGCCTTCTTGCTAGCTTAAACAAAGGTCTTAACTGTAATTTAAAACTTCAAGACAGGATAACGGAGTTCAAAACAGAAAAAAAAAAAAGAAAACTTTCTGCAATTAATTTTTGCACTATGATACGGCTGTTTGATGCACTGTCCTGTGAAAGTACATAATACATCTCCCCCTGATCTATGGATTTTTGCTCTCGGGGGAAATCTTGCCCGCTGAATAATGCTTATGAAGCACTCTGAAAAATATTATCTTTGAAGTGTTGGATGAAGCTTTGCAGCCTTATTCCTTCAAGTCATCTAATGGGATAGTAAAGCAGGGCTTGTGCATTTACTGTACATATATGAAAACAAATGGGGGGGAAAACTGGAAAAAAAAATGGGTGACCTTCTACAATTTTAAAAGCAGTTCTTATGCCAAGCACAGAAGTGGACTAGTAGCAGCCTAAACTTGTCTGCCTTGAAAGATCATGATTTATCTTAACTCTTTTCTGTCTAGCTGCTTGGCTTCAGGGTTTTTTTAAGTAAACACTTTGCCACTAATAGCAGTCGTAGCCAAAATAAGCAGTCAGACAGTTCACCTACCTCTCCAAAAATGTTCCTGCCATTAGATTGCAAGGCTTAGTCGTGGACTTTAACAATAATGGCACAATATTAATGGAAGGAACAAGCTTCTTAAAGTATTTACTTTTAGTTTTTTTTTTATTGTTATGATGTCCTCAGCTAACCGCTTTGGAGCCAGGATGGTTATTGAAGCATGAAGTGGACACCGATAGAAATGAAATACGCTTGAAAGCACAAGATGAGATTCTACATGTGACTACTTCTGGGAAGAAAACACGAATCTGCTATTATTTCCTTCTTTATGTATTTGGCTCTCAGAATTATTGTCCCGGCAAAAATTTTACTTTTTTATGTCTTCTACTGAAATGTATATCTGGAGCCACTACACACACAGCTACACCATTTTTTATTGAAATCAATGTGTGTCATATATGCACAAATGCGATCTCTTATATCTTAGGCATGTTTGATTCTATTCTCTGATTCAGTGTACATTATTTTTGTTTCTTCTTTTAACTTTTTGTAGGTTGACTCCTTTCCATCACCCTACATAGTTAAGCAGTTTGCCCAATTTTTGGCTTCTATAGGTCCCTCCGAAGGCACATTAAACAGACTGATCCCCTTACTCAATTTTTCCTACCAGGTGATGCCACTCGGAAAAAATTGGAAGATTTGCAAGGGAGAAGGTCAGGGGTTTCCTCCTACTTCTATTCAAGCCACCAAGAAAGGTTAAACTGAAAAGAAAAGGGGCTTAGGTGGAATCATTTTGTGAAGATGGAAGGGGAGTAAGATGAGGTACAGTTGCAATGTAAAGAGTCAGGTGACATAAAAAAAAAACAACAGCTCCCCATTAATAAAACAATATTGTTATAATTTACTTCAGCAACTAACAAAATGAACGTCAACGATGACACATAATCCCTTGTCTTATATATTTTTTTTATGCCACTTGTACCTGTAATAGATTGCTCTGGTTTATTTTACTTTTAAAAGTACAGTTATGGGACAGAATGCTCGGGATCTGGGATTTCCAGATAATGGATTTTTCTGTTATTGGAGTCTGCATACCTTAAAGGGATTCTGTCATGATTTTTATGATGTAGTTTGTATTTCTGAATGACACTGTTTACACTGCAAATAATTCACTCTACAATATATAATTTCATTCCTGAACCAGCAAGTGTATTGTTTAGTTGTAATATTGGTGTGTAGGTGCATCTCAGGTCATTTTGCCTGATCATGTGCTTTCAGCAAGAGCCAGCACTTTAGGATGGAACTGCTTTCTGGCAGGCTGTTGTTTCTCCTACTCAATGTAACTGAATGTGTCGCTGTGGGACCTGGAATTTACTATTGAGTGCTGTTCTTAGATCTACCAGGCAGCTGTTATCTTGTGTTAGGGAGCTTCTATCTGGTTACATTCCTATTGTTCTGCTGGTGGGCTGTTGGGGGGGAAGGGAGGATGGGTTGATATCACTCCAATTTGCAGTACAGCAGTAAAGAGTGATTGAAGTTTATCAGAGCACAAGTCACATGACTGGGGGCAGCTGGGAAACTGACAATATGTCTAGCCCATGTCAGATTTCAAAATTAAATATAAAAAAATCTGTTTGCTCTTTTGAGAAACAGATTTCAGTGCAGAATTCTACTGGAGCAGCACTATTAACTGATGCATTTTGGAAAAAAAAAGAATTCCCAACAGTATCCCTTTAAGTCTTCTAGAAAATAATTTAAACATTAAATACACTCAAAAGGCTGGTTCTGCCATTAATTATATCTTGGTTTGGATCAAGTGCAAGGTAATGTTTTATTATTACAGAGAAAAAGGAAATTGTTTTTTTAAATCCTGATTATTTCAATATATGGAATCTATGGGAGATGGGCTTCCCATAATTTGGAACTTTCTGGATAATGGATCTCATACCAGTAGTAATGAGCGAATCTGTCCCATTTTGCTTCACTGAAAAATTTGTGAAACTGTGAAAAAATTTCTGATACTGTGAAAAAAATGCAAAACACATTGAAGTCAGTAGGTGTCAACATTTTTTTGCACTCCAAATTCATTAAAGTCAATTGGGCATTTTCTGTTATGGCGACTTTTTTGTCTGGGAAACAATTTTGTTGTGGTAACATTTTTTCGGTGGATTTTTTCTGGAGGTTCTCTAAAAAATACACAGATGTCGGAGTGCAGAATTTCGCCACGAATCTATGCCTGGCAAAAAAATGTGCTCATTGCTGTTTTAGTTCAAACAAATGGTAGTATATTTTGTGTATAGTTAATCAGGCGATATCAGTGAAACTGTCACGTATTGTATCCTAAAACCCAGAACAAACCCCAAGGTCCCAGTCTTGGCTCACGCTTCCGCACGTTTTTTCTTAGGGTGACATTTTTTGTCCTAATGCATTAAAGTCAATGGGCATTTTTTCTTCAAGAATTTTTTTTGTCCTTATGCATTAAAGTCAATGGGTGTTTTTTCTTCAAGCGACTTTTTTGTCCTAATGCATTAAAGTCTATGGCCGTTTTTTCTTCAAGTGTTTTTTTTTGTCCTAATGCACGTTTTTTCTTAGGGTGACTTTTTTGTCAAAATTCGTTAAAGTCAATGGGCATTTTATCTTATTGCAACTTTTTTGTCCTAATGCATTAAAGTCAATAGGCAGTTTTTCTTCAAGCGTTTTTTTTTTTGTCCTAATGCATTAAAGTCAATTGGCATTTTTTCTTATGCAACTTTTTTGTCCTAATGCGTTAAAGTCAATGGGCATGTTTTCTTATGGCGACTTTTTTGTTGTAATGTATTAAAGTCAATGGGTGTTTTTTCTTAGGGCAACGTTTTTTGTACAGTGCATTTTCCCCGCAGTGATAAATAATTCACACATGGAATTCCTCCGCGAATCCATGGGTTCCAAATAAATTCGCTAATCACTATAGCTAAACAAAGCATAAAGCTGCATTGTGAGCCCTACACCAGGGTTGTACTGGAGCTTTGAGGGCCTACTGGGTTCCAAACTTATGGGGGGTACCCCTGTGCATGCGTAAACACCATTGTTCTCTTTTGGCAGATCGGGGGGGAGCGGGTCTGGTCTGGCTGGGTGGGCCCATGAGGGCTGGAGCCAACTGGATTTTTTCACAGTCCGACCCTGTACACCAGAAACACCGAATGGTACAGCGTGATACAGAAAACAGTCACGGAGATCAAAAAACAAGAATATAGAACAACCCCAAGCGCCACGTTTACTAGCCATGGTATCAATAATGTCAGGAGCCATTATCAAAGCAGTAGCTGCATTCCTTCTGGTATGATGCAGTGTAAATTCTAAAGCATACGTTTCAGGTTTAAATCGAATCTGCTTGACCAATAAGCAAACACATATCTCTACTTATTTATTTTAGTCTTAAGTTTTACATCACTTTTACTGTAGGGCATGTCACAATGGCCATAATATAGTGGAACCCAAAGGAGGATCCTGGATACTACTGTCAGTCAATTACAGCACTTAAAAGGCACATCACAAAGGTATAAAGGCACATTAATTAGTGTTTGTAGCAGGGGATGACAACCATGGTTCACAGAGCTGCTAGTATGTGGGAAAATAAGATAGTCCCATGAACAATCTACAGCTAACTCCTAAATGTTTCTTTATATGTGCCTTTTATTGTTTTATTGTTGATTGCAAAACAGGTAGATACTCTTAGCACCTTTTTGCAGGGGTTTTTTCAGAGGGTCTAATTTTTATTATATAAATATTATATGTAAATGTTTCTTGCTCACCTTGTCTCACATTGGTGATGTAATATAATGTCACAACTAGCACCTTCCCACTTCCACATGTTAATAAGACACGAGTTGTTTGTGTTTGTTTATTGTGAGAAAGGCTCCTGTTGAAGCCGAAACATTAGTTTCCACTATTAAAATGACCTAATTGTTTTTACGTAAGACCTGCGATTGCAGACCTTTTAGGCTTGTTAGATCTATTACTATCACATTGGACTGGACCCAGTCATCCTACAGTCTCATATATACATTAGTGCAGGCTGATTTGACTATGGTATATATATATATATAGGGGTCCACACATAAGGTGCTTGATCAAAAATGAATTAATACATCCCAAAAAAGTCAGCACACCCTCACTTAAACATATTAGTTATTCATTTGCAATCACTGTGCATTCCATAGTTAAGCATGGCATCAAATAAATCAAAAATCATTTATACAACCATTTTGTGTCTCAATTAGTTTTTATTCATTTTGATCTTCTAATTGTAGCATGATGTTGCCTTTAGAACTAGCAGCAAGCCAAAAACAGGATTTGCCCGGATCTCAGCAATATTAGCCAAATTCCGATTTGGCCAAATCCTTTGTTTCAGTTGAACTGAATACAGCTCAATGACATTAAGGGGCAGATTTACTAAGCTCGAGTGAATAGTTCGAATCCAAAAATATTCGAATTTCGAAGTAATTTTTTGGATACTTCGACCATCGAATTGGTCAAATGCGATCGAATCGAATGGTTCTAAGTAAAAATTGTTCGACCATTCAATAATCGAGGTACTGTCTCTTTAAAAAATCCTTCGACTAAATACTTCGCCAGATAAAAGCTACCGAATTGAATGTTAGCCTATGGGGACATTGTAGATAGGTTTTGGCCACTTTTTATGATCGAATAAAAATCATTCGATCGATCGCTTAAAATCGTTCGAATCATTAGTAGTGATGGGCGAATCGAAAATCAAATGATTTTTATTCGATTGTTCAATCGAACCTTTTGCGCTAAAATCCTTTGAATTTGATATTCGAATTCGAAGGATTTTACTTTGAGGGTCGAATTCGAGGGTTTTTTAACCCTCAAAATTCGACCTTTGATAAATCTGCCCCTAATTCTTTGGTTGGATGAAACCAATAATGTATTTCACAGATGATGCTGTTTTGTTAATTGCACTCTAATTTTAGGGTTCTGATTCAGTCTGTTATCCAGTCAAAAGTATTCTGTGTTTTTTGGAATCCATCTAAACTATCTGACGTAACACTTTTATAAACCTAATAATAGTGCACCCGTGTCTGCTCTCATCTGCAAAAAATGAATTTTTGCACTGGATATAATGGTACATGCTACCCCAGGGCAGGTGAACACTTACCTGCTAGATTTATGGACTTAAACATTTTTGCCCAATTCCCATTTTTGAGCCTAAGTTGATGGAGTGTGAGTAAGCCACTTGCATTTAACATAGTTTTAGCTGAAATAATTAAAATTAAACTTGTAATGCGACTTTGTAAACTAAAAAGGGGAAAAAAAAATAATGTGGGAAATCTGGCTTGTTGCTCTTGGAATAATTGCTGCCAAGGAGTTGTGCATGATGTAATATTCATTTTTCATTTTATTGTCTCTGAGTGGGAATTACATTTTCTTTTTATAGAATGTAGATGTGGCATGATTTTGCACAGTAAGTGAGTTTACAATATAAAGTCAGTAGAATTATATCTTAAGCAGGAACTCGGACTGTGTATTTTTATAGGTTCCACAATATAAACCTCTACTTGTAGAAACTCTCCTTGGCCAATAAAAAATAAATCAGAATATTCCCTTGGGATGATTACTGAATTTGACTACTTGCCCTTTTCTCTTGCCTACGCTATTTGATAGAATATTCTATATTTTCTAAAATGACGATATGGATCTAATTATAAGTCAACATTTTTGAACATTAAATACTCTTAAGATATAAATCATAGAATAAACCAGAGTAGAATGATCTTGGTTAAGAAGTAGGTTGTCAGCATAGAAGTACTAAGTTACTAAAGGGACATTATACTGACTAGTTGGATTTGAATAATCAATATCTTCTACTCCTAGCACATAATTCATTTAAAGGTTTTGGCAAGAAAAGTGATATTTGAAAACCAGAGGGCAATAGTTGACCTCCTAAAAGAAGCAATTGGAATTACTACAAATGTTTAGATAAATAAGGATTCCTGAGCCAACCAAACTTTTCTTGAAAATGAACTGAATATATTTAAAGGGATTCTGTCATGATTTTTATGATTTAGTTTTTATTTGTAAATTACACTGTTAACACTGCAAATAATTCACTCTACAATATAAAATCTCATTCCTCAACCAGCAAATGTATTCTTTAAGTTGTAATTTTGGTGTGTAGGTGCATCTCAGGTCATTTTGCCTGGTCATGTGCTTTCAGAAAGAGCCAGCACTAAAAGAGTACAGCAGTAAAGAGTGACTGAAGTTTATCAGAGCACAAGTCACATGACTGGGGGCACCTGTGAAACTGGCAATATGTATAGCCCCATGTTAGATTTCAACATTAAAGGGATACTGTCATGGGAAAAAAAAATTTTTTTACATTTAAAGGGATCCTGTCATCGGAAAACATGTTTTTTTCAAAACGCATCAGTTAATAGTGCTACTCCAGCAGAATTCTGCACTGAAATCCATTTTTCAAAAGAGCAAACAGATTTTTTTATATTCAATTTTAAAATCTGACATGGGGCTAGACATTTTGTCAATTTCCCAGCAGCCCCAAGTCATGTGACTTGTGCTCTGATAAACTTCAATCACTCTTTACTGCTGTACTGCAAGAGCAATATCACCTCCCTCCCTTTCCCACCCAGCAGCCAAACAAAAGAACAATGGGCAGGTAACCAGATAACAGCTCCCTAACACAAGATAACAGCTGCCTGGTAGATCTAAGAACAACACTCAATAGTAAAAACCCATGTCCCACTGAGACACATTCAGTTACATTGAGAAGGAAAAACAGCAGCCTGCCAGAAAGCATTTCTCTCCTAAAGTGCAGGCACAAGTCACATGACCAGGGGCAGCTGGGAAATTGACAAAATGTCTAGCCCCATGTCAGATTTCAAAATTGAATATAAAAAAATCGGTTTTCTCTTTTGAGAAATGGATTTCAGTGCAGAATTCTGCTGGAGCAGCACTATTAACTGATGTGTTTTGAAAAAACATGTTTTCCGATGACAGGATCCCTTTAAATGTAAAAAAAATCTGTTTGCTCTTTTGAGAAATGGATTTCAGTGCAGAATTCTGATGGAGCACCACCATTAACTGATGCATTTTGAGAAAAAAACATTTTTCTATGACAGTATCCCTTTAAGTTGATCCATTTGCGCCATTGATTAAAGGGATAAATAGATCTGGCAAATGGTGCACCTTATATTGTAAGACTGTGGCAACCTAGCCATGAATAAGACCATTCACCAAGTTTCATCAGACTGACAAATTCAGATTTTTAAACAGTTCTCAAGATTCTATTAAAGCAAATTGGGTGTGATTACTTAAAAAAGAATATGATGTCATAATAAAATCCTTCCCATGTAACTGAGCTCTTGTGCTATTGAAGGGATAAGGTTAAAATGTTCTACAAGTATATCTACATGTAGTGGGGAAAAGTCCAACTGAACATTCTACAATTGTTGAGAATGTTTCACCCCTCATATGAGGTTTTTTTTCAGTTCAACTGAGGGGTAGGGAGTTCCCAGGCATTTTAAACCCTTAATAAGTAATGCAGTCACCAACATCCAATCACATTTGTTCCACTTATTCCAGTGGTAGGT
This sequence comes from Xenopus laevis, assembly GCF_017654675.1. Classification (NCBI taxonomy): domain Eukaryota; kingdom Metazoa; phylum Chordata; class Amphibia; order Anura; family Pipidae; genus Xenopus; species Xenopus laevis. The sequence continues at coordinate 129,881,153 of NC_054380.1, forward strand.
GAAACTCCTAGAAATGTGAGAATGTAATGCAGTTACAGTGGTACTGTGATCCTCGTTAACTATGTGAATGTGTTTAGATTATTGTCCTCAGAAGTTGTATAATAAAAGTCCTTTTCAAATTAAACATGAAACCAACATTTTTTTATTAAAGCATCCATGCCTGAAAAAAACGTATTTAAAAATCTGTCAATCATATATTGCCTGTCACGTCCCTATGCTTGAGGCACAGAGTCAGGGCAGGCAATTACTTTCAATTTGCATTCAGCATATCAGTGACATTCCTCCTTCCTCCTCACTACAATGGTGTAGCCAGTGCATGGGCATCAGGCCCCCCATTCTGGCCCATAAACAAGATTTTGGGGTGACACAAAGTTTGCCTTAATAACATTGTCCACAAAGTGGCTGCTCCCTGCTTGCTGTGATTGTGAATCTCAAGACTGAAAGCAACAAATATTTAAATAAAATATATAGTGTAAGTAAAATTTATTTTGTTTAACACAATAGAAATTAATTTGGAATTATTTCTCAGGGTGATGGGTCCCCTTTAATTTACAGATAGAATCATTTGACTGTGCCCCTTTAGAGTGTATGAAATACAAGGAGGGTTGTTATTCTTGCCGTTGGATTCTCTTGTCTCAGGGATTTAGTGCCTAGAATTTAGGGTTTTACTTCAAAATCTGAATTATTTTGTGAAATATAATCAGACCAAATCTGCATGGGTTATTTCTGCTTATTTATCAATAAAAAAACAAAAACATTTTGAAAATCGTATGAAAATTCTAATTGTACAAATTGTACAAATTTTTTGGATTTTCCACCCAAAAACTAAATTTTTTGGGATTTTTTTTGAGGTCGGAAAGGTGCCATATTGATTGTAGTTAGCAGTGATGGGCTAATTTGTCCCGTTTTGCTGTAAAACTTTTTTGGGAAATGGCGAAAAATTTGTGAAACACAAGTTTTGGCACCCGCGTCAATTTTGACACCCTCATTAAAGTCAATGGTCGCCGAATAATTTTGAAGCGCAACATTATTTATGCGAGCGACTATTCCAAAGCACAGCCAATTTTTTTTGACCCCGTTGAATTTTCGCCGCAGTTTTGCGAATTTATTCACTTGCAGCGAAACACGGAAATTCGTCACGAATTTGCGACTGGCGAATTTATTTGCCCATCACTAATAGTTAGGTCAAAGTTCACATGAAAAAGTTTGCCATTGAGCTGCAGAGACATATGTTTTAGTTGCCTGGTTTAAATAAATTTTAAAAGTATGCTTAAGAACTAGTGATGATCAACACAATTATTGTTTTGGCTAGAGTACCATATAATGGTAGTGTGTAGCCATTTACATTATGAATTGGAAGGGCAGAGAGTATGTAACCAATGCTCTAATGTGCAACTAGTCTGAAGGAATTTTAAAAGTCCCCTGTTAGCAATGGTATTACACTGTGATTACACATCACCCATGTTGGCTCAGTCCGTTGTATTGAAGAGTTATTTTTGCTTCGCAGTAATGCTCAGGCAGTTTCCTCATAATATGAAGGCAACAGAAAATTCTGCTCAACTAGTTTTAATATTGAAATGACCACAGACATTGGTTTCCAGTTTAAAAATTGATGTGAACTTATTAAATCAACACAAAATATGGGTAGAAAAAAAAATTCAAGGATGATATAAAATCCCTTCCACTCTAAAAAGGAACATTGTACTCAGATGCTGATGATTTCATTTGCTTAGGTATTTGGAATAAAAAACCCATTTAAGAGCCAAAAAAATATACTTCCTCTTTGGCTCACAATGGCTATTGACTGCTACAACCAACAGTTGGGTATTGAGTTCCCATAAGTCTTTCAAAATAGTTCCATATGAATCTATTAATCTAGGGAAAAAATATAGTATTTGGAATTTGTAAACCTTTTTATTCCCGAATTAGCTGTTAAAAACTATGTATAAATGTAAATAAACAATAGAAACATATAAAACCCCCAACAATTGGCATCAAATCATTCAACATTTCCAATACATTTTTTTTGAGAAATAGTTTTGTATTGCTAGGTCACTAATGCTAAAAAATATTCAGGCACCTAAAAAGTGAGCATGCTTCAGTTAAAATATTTATCTGTTAATTAATCAGATTCATTTGTTTTATACGAAAATGTACTAATACGTTTGTAAGCAACGCTCAAACTCCCCCATTCTGCGCAGTGGAAACTCAATGTATTGCAGTTTGCTTATTTATACAAGTTATGTCTGACGTCAATAGAAAAATTTTCATTAATGTATTTCCTAGCACATTTGTTTGGGCATAGGCAAGTATTGAACACAGAACCTATACATTGTGAAGAGAAGCTGAGCACTTCAGTAAATGCAGAACAACTTAGAAGAATTAATAGGCAACTGGAATGAATAGAGTTGATAAGAATTAAATACTGTGTTTGTCGAAAATACAGGAAAAAAAAAATTTTTGTACCAGTAAAAAAAAAAATTAAATTAATTGTAGGCATATGCTATAGACCCCCTAATGTAAGTGAGGAGGAGGAGGCTAAGCTCCTGATGCAAATAGAAAAGGCTGCTAGTTTGGGGAAAATAATGATAATGGGGGATTTTAATTACCCAGGTATTGACTGGAGCAACAGTACTGCCAGGTCAGTTAATGGGAACAAGTTTATAAACTTGTAGGATAAAATTTTTATGGCACAGGTTGTTGAGGACCCAACCAGAAAAAATGCTATTCTGGATCTAGTGATCTCAAATGACCCAGAACTTATAGCAAATGTGCAAGTAATTGAACCCCTGGGTAATAGTAACCATAATGTTATATCATTTAGGGGCACATTTACTTAGCTTGAGTGAATGAATAGAAGAAAAAATACTTCGAATTTCAAACGTTTTTTTGGCAACTTCGACTACAACTTCGATTTCGAATCGAACGATTCGAACTAAAAATCGTTTGACTATTCAACCATTCGATAGTCAAAGTACTGTCTCTTAACAAAAAACTTCGACCCCCTCATTCGCCAACTAAAACCTACCGAGCATCAATGTTAGCCTATGGGGAAGGTCCCCATAGGCTTTTTAGCAAATTTCGGATCGAAGGAATTTTGTTCGATACGAAGGATTTAATCGTTCGATCAAACGATTATTCCTTCGATCGTTCGATCGAACAAATATCGGTAAATCCTTCGAATTCGATATTCGAAGTCGAAGGATTTAACTTCGATAGTCGAATATCGAGGGTTAATTAACCCTCGATATTCGACCATTAGTAAATGTGCCCCTTAATGTCTGATGCAAAAAAAAATATACACTGGGACAACAGAAACCATGAATTTCAAAAAAGCTAATTTTAGTGCCTTGAGAGCTGCCCTTCAAAGCATTGATTGGGGCATTATGTTTTTAGCTAAAAACACAGAAATGGTTGTCATTTAAAATTATATTAAATCATTACTGTTCTCAATTTATTCCCATAAGGATTAAATGTAGAAGCACTAAGAATCCCCCTATGTGGCTTAATATAGATTAAAGAAGTTAATAGGAAAGAAGAGAAAGACATTTGAAAAATACAAGTCTGTTGGGACAGAAACTGCATTAAATGAATATAAACACTATAATAAATGTTGTAAAACAGCAATCCAGGAGGCAAAAAAAGGAAATGAAGAGTGCATAGCGGTGGAGGCTAAAACTAACCCCAAAAAGTTTCTTTTAAGTATATTAATAGTAAAAAGATGCGGGTTAAGAGTGTTGCTACTTTAAATAATGGAAACAGTATGGCTGTAACAGATACAGAAAACAGTGTACAGATACAGTGTATGCAATAGAGGAGTCTGAGTTCCCAGGCTCACTTTATAGCTGCACTGATGGCTCAGCTCAATCTAGTCAGTGGCTGACTCAGGATATGATCCATAAAGCTTTAATTAAAATTTATGTAAGCAAGGCTCCAGAGCCTGATGGCATACACCCCCGGATTCTAAGAGAACTTAGTTCAGTTTTAGACCAGCCCCTATTTCTGATTTTCTCAGATTTTCTTTGATCTGGTATGGTACCTATGGATTGGAGAAAAGCTGATGTCATTCCAATATTTAAAAAGGGATTACAATCTCAGCCTGGCAATTATAGCCCAGTAATTTTGACATCTGTGGTGGGCAAATTATTTGAAGACTTGTTAAGGGATCACATTCAAAATGTCATCCTAGGGAATGGTATTATGAGCAGCAATCAGCATGGCTTTATAAAAAATAGGTCATGTCAGACAAATTTGATTGCTTTTTATGATGAGGTAAGTAAGATTCTGGACAGTAAGGGGGTAGATGTGATCTATTTGGATTTTGCCAAAGCGTTTGATACCATGCACCACAAACAACTGCTTTCTAATCTAAGGTCTGTTGGGCTTAACAAAGTCGTATGCACATGGATAGGAAACTGGCTACAGGATCGGGTACAGAGGGTGGTTGTTAATGGTACATTCTCTACTTGGAGTAAGGTTCTTAGTGGGGTCCCTCAAGGCTCGGTATTGGGTCCACTTTTATTTAACTTGTTTATTAATGACTTAGGGGAGGGTATTGTAAGTAATGTATCAGTGTTTGCAAATGACACAAAACTATCCAGCCCAATTAATTCCATCCAGGATGTGGCATCCTTGCAACATGATCTTGACAAACTGGCAATCTGGGCAGCTAAGTGGCAAATGAGATTCAATGTTGATAAATGTAAAGTCATGCACCTGGGATGTAAAAATATCCACATATACTCTTAATGGGACTGCACTAGGCAAATCCATTATGGAAAAGGACCTTGGAGTCCTTGTAGATAATCAACTTGGCTGTAGCAAGCAATGCCAGTCAGCAGCATCAAGGGCAAATAAGGTCTTGAGCTGTATTAAAAGCCGTAGAGTTTTACGGGTGGAGGGGTCATTCTTCCACTTTATAGGGCACTGGTAGGTCACCATCTAGAATATACCATACAGTTTTGGTCTCCATCACTCAAACAGGACATTATTGAATTAGAGAGGGTACAGAGAAGGGCAACTAAGCTGGTAAAAGGTACAGATGCAGCCACTTTGGTTAGTGTGTTTGACACAGAATAACTAAACACAAATATCCCATTTATCTCATTTAACACAGAAAACTGCGTCACAACATCCCATCTAATTAAAGCATTCACCATTGTAAACAATAGTGCTTTGTATGCTAATGAAAAAGTTAAATGCATTAAATGAGTTAAGATGACTTTAGATAACACAGTTTATTCAATTAACCCTGAGTCATGACACATTTAACTCACAAATCCAAGTGGCTTCATCTGTATGGGAAATCTTAGCTATGAAGAAAGACTGGCCAATTTGGGGATATTCACGCTGGAAAAGAGGCACTTAAGAGGTGATATGATAACTATGTATAAATATAAAGGAGATCATATAATAATCTCTCTAATGCTTTATTTACCAGTAGGTCTTTCCAGCTGACACAAGGTCACCCATTCTGATTAGAAGAAAAGAGGTTCCAGTTAAATATTGGGAAGGGGTTTGTTACAGTGAGAGCTGTGAAGATGTGGAATTGTCTCCCTGAATCAGTGGTACAGGCTGATATATTAGATAGGTATAAAAAGGGGTTGGAACTTGGATGGTGTTTAGCAAGTGAGGGAATACAGGGATATGGAAGATAGCTCATAGTACAAGTTGATCCAGGGACTAGTCCGAGTGCCATTTGGAGTCAGGAAGGATTTTTTCCCCTCTGAGGCAAATTGGAGAGGCTTCAGATGGTTTTTTTTGGCTTCCCCTGTATCAACTAGCAGTTAGGCAGATTAAAATAGAGTTCAAAGGTTGAATTTGATGGACATCAACCTATCTTACTATGTTATTTTGTTACTATGCAGTAACTCAATTCAGTTTAGTGAACTTTTTTGCAATTTTTTTAACAAAGCGGAACGGGCCTTAGAGGACATTGTTAACTGCTAACAGGGAGTCCTTTTTTCCTTATTGAATAGAGGTAAGCCCTCCTTTAGGATCGAGGAACTGAATTTTCACTGGAAACAGAGAAAATGGTTCTTTACATGGAGGACAGAGGGGCTGGATAATGTCCTGCCGGATGATGTTATGATGGCAGAATCTTTCAGTGCCATTAAGAAATTTGGGTGACTTCTTGGACAAGTACAATATCCAAGAATATTGTAACCTCAGATTAGTTGAGGTTAGTACATATAATGAAGTATATATTTTATATATAAATGTATTGTACCTTATTTATATACCTTTGTTATTGACCTATAGAATTGTGACCACTTCCTGTCACACTGTGTACTGTATAATGATTGGAAAGGGGTGTTTTTTTGGCCTTCTATCTTCTGATCCAGGTTGATGTGTCTGAGGATCCTGCAATCAAAAAGGCCCAGTTCTGCCCTAAAAGGACAAAACTTTTGGGAACAGGAACCCCGTGAACTAGGTTTAGTCAGTTACAGGGATAGAATTTATCAGAAGTATGTTCTAGGAACATAAGACAGTAAGGCATAACTGTAAAGAGCAGCTTTATGCTCCACCCAAGGAATATAGTTGCAGATAGCTCATCTGAGGTATTTCTGGTCCAAATTGAATGGATGACAGCACTAAATATGGATTCAGGCTTATTATATTATTCCCTTATTATTATATTATTACTTGATGAACTATTTCTGCTGAAGGAATCCATGCCACTTGCTGGTAGTCTTAAAGCGGTGTTCTCACAGTTGTTCCTGGACTCCCTCGAGGACTATGAAATGACTGTACATACATACCTCAATTGATACTGTGTGTACAAAACCCTGTGGTGTGTTTAAATAACCCCTTTTTATCTTATTTGCAAGAATCTCTGAGATTCTATTTTTGTTTCTTTTCAGCAGAAGAGATGTTTAAAGGCCCATCTGGAAAGAGGAGTCCAGTAAAACACTTTCTATCCTCAATTGCTGGAAAAGGCATTTTGGGCCAAGATAGGGTTACGCGATGTTGGTGGCAAAACAATCCTATTGGATTCCAAGGGGTAGGGGTCAATGCATCGTCATATTACTTACTTGCCAAGGACAGAATGTTCACAAGTAGAATTTTGAGCTTTTCTGTTTCATTTCACTTTCCTCATTACTAAGCAATAAAGTTTTAGCTAAATTGGTGAAGTGCCTTCTTTAAGGAAATGTAAGGCAGCCTCATAACACTTCAGTAAATTAAACTTCATATTTTTAAACCTGGTGTGCAGAAGTCTTATGTCAGCACCAATAGATTCTTGGAATCAGCTGCAGCAAACTACTAGCAAGTTTCTTGGAACCTGCTGATTCAACTTGCTCTTGGCAGGTTGTCCTGTGTTCAGACCGTTGCATTCTGTTCTAGACCAAGCATCCTTGGAGATATTGTGAACCTTAGACATCTCTAGAGAAGGAAAATGTAATGCCACATAGAGGAAATTGCTGGAGTACAACAAAAATTGGCAAAGCAGTGCACCAAGAGGCATACACCCTACATCAAAAGAAGTAGCAAGTAGCTTCAAAGCTTCTGTTGCTCATTGACATTGGCAGTCAATATGATTTATGCTATGAAAAGAGTGAGGAAGAGATGGAGACTGGAAAACAATTTAATGCCAAACAAGAAGATGGGGACAGGAAGCCTGTAAGTGAGGCATGAGCAGTAGAGCATCAAAGCCAGGATGCCTTCTCCTCTGACTGTATAGAAAACAGTATACTGAAGATGTACTTCCCATTTAACATAGTTACTCTATGTTTATGTAGGTTACACCATATTGGGTAGAGAGAGGTGCTAGATTGTTCAGGGAAAAGAAGAGAAGGGTGAGGGCTTTCAGAAGATGCCAGTGGGACAATGGGCTTTTTGGGAAGAAACATTTATTTCTTTATAGGAAGACAATATGACATTCTAATATATATTTTTCATCTCTAACTTCATTAAGTGATAAATAAGATATATTTCACTGCATCTTGTATTCTTGTGTGTGTAATGTATACACATATATATATATAGCGCAAATACAGAATGTATACGTTGCCACATTGCTGCAATTCCAGGCAGTTTTTCTATTAAGCATCTGGCTGAAATATATTCATTAAACAGCCCACTTGTGTTTTACATCCAGTACCTATTTGGCAATGGCTTCTGTTCATAACTGGCTACTTTACATCAAAATTCCTGGCACGTTCTTTCAACTGGGGACTGTTACATCAGTCACATTCTTTCTGTGGTTTAGCGTTACTGAGCTGGTATTTGATCAACTGTGAGGCCCCCAAAACCTTATTTTGAAATGTCTTTTTAATGGATATATCAGTAATTAAAACAAGGTGATTCTAGTATTTGAGCAAGTGCCTTTTTTTTTGTCTTGCAAAAAGTGATTCACATTTTGGCTGACTTCACATGGTTGAAATCATATCACACTCCTATCAATTGCCCAATTAAACAGAAACCTGCTTCTCTTATGAATTCTATGACTCAGCTATAGAAGCTGCTGTCACAGCAGGGGGTACTTCCTGTTCCAATACCCCAGCACCTACAGGTTTTTTTTTACTTGGATATACAGTTTCCAACATTTTTTTCCTTTTCACATCATTCATTTCCAACTGTTACAGATATATTCAATGTTTCCTGTAAGTGCCAAAGGAATAAGTGGCTACTTAGATGGGCATCATTGGTTTTAAAGACTATGGGGCAGATTCATTAACAGGTGAATATTGGCGAGCGTTTGTTTCACACCCTTTGCAGCACTTTGCCAGGCGCAAATTCGCTCAGACTACACTAATTTACAAATATGCGGAATTTCATCCTGGGCACCAAACGCTGGCGACTTTTTCGCTAGCGTTACTTCGGCAGTGCGAGCATTTCAAAGCAAAGGTGTGCTAGCATTTATTACTACCTAGCGAAAATTCGCTAGTGATCTTGCATTAAGGTTAATTTACATATGGCGGGAAATTTAAAGTTGTATGGTGGTCTTTATTATAAATGCTACTACAAAGGGTTTAAGTTATGTCCAGGGAACCTTAATAAAGACAAGAGAGTTAATATAATGCCCTGCACATGAGCCCACTGTAAAATGAATGTTCCAAATGTTAGGAAATGTCTGAAAAAAACGCTTTCCCAAAAAAAAGTTAGGACTTTTGCAGGAAATCACGTTGAAAAAAGAAAAAGCCAGTAGCGGTTTTCGAACTTTGGTGCATTTTCGGCTCACAGGATACGATGTAAGTGACAAAAGATTGAGGAAGATCTAACTGCTTTATAGCGCTTTGCCTGGTCTGAGGTGGTCTGTTTCTCTAGTGATGGTCTGTTTCTGAATTGGCGATTTGGCGATGTCCCTGCAGATGGCAACCCATCGATCTTTAGTAAATCTACTCATATGACACCAGCAGAGTAACACTATATATATATATATATATATATATATATATATATATATATATATATATATATATATATATATATATATATATATATATATATAACAAACAAGGGAAAGTTGTGCTCACCACTATTTTTTAAAACCATTAGGCGGGGGTGCAATGAGGCTGTGACCACAAAATACATATAGTCAAATACAAGAGTCCTCTGCACTCAACCCATTATCAATATTAAATATATTGATAATGGGTTGAGTGCAGAGGACTCTTGTATTTGACTATATATATATATATATATATATATATAAATAAGAAAAACCGCACATCTTGGGACTTATAAATTTGTTTTCTTTATTTGGCACATACTGATGTTTCGGCTGCTCCTTCAGCCTTTTTCAATGTCGTATACATCCATCATGTTAAATACCTGGGTTGGCATGAACCTCCTGTGACATCACTATCGTGAGTGACGGTGTATTCCTGTGAACATCCCCCTGGTGCCATGGAGAAACAATCCATCCGTGTGATCCCACCCCTGAATCCATTGGGACAAATCTTAATATGGTTCTCACTATTTATTGTTAGCTCCCCATACATCCGTGCCTAAAACATCACTTAAAGTGTTACTGTGATATAAAACGAATAATACCGATTACGCAGATCAGTCCGTGGGTCTTCTCAATAGCGAGTTTTACTCCTTTTTTTTGATCACGCCAACTTCGAATGATGTCACTTCCAATTTACAATTCCACACAAAAATTAGAGCGCTCACCTGTTACTCCATCAGCCTTTTCAGGTATCTGGTGCTAAACAGCATACAAGGCCCCCTGCGAAGAGCCAGTACAATTGCAACAAAGTCCAAAGTAGCTGTAGCACACAATTCAGTTTTGTCAATGCAAAAAGTGACTTTTATTGGCTCATTGCAGAAGTTTGCAATGAGCCAATAAAAGTCACTTTTTGCATTGACAAAACTGAATTGTGTACTTCCAATTTACAATGACAGCACTTCCTGTTTTACTCCTTTTTTTCTGAGCATGCCTACTTCTAGTGATGTCACTTCCGGTTTACAATGACAGCACTTCCTGTTTCTTGATGGTCAGTGGGTCGGGTTGCGGATAAGGTACTTGCGGGTCGGGAAGCAGGTTCAAGCGGGTAAGTATGCGGGTTGTGGGTCCAGGTGTGAGTTGCGGGTTGAGGGTCGGGTTTGGGTTTAACAAATTGGTTCCACGCAGGACTCCATAGACTCCAATGTTTAAACACTGATTAGAATAATGGAGCTTAAGATGGGAAAAAGTAAAATTTTAAGTTGTGGAGTTCTCTGTCTAAATGGGTTGAACTGGAAGATACATTAGATAGCTTCAAGAAAAAGGTTATATTTATTTTTCCCTTTGGAGAAAATGTACATTTATTTATATCTTATGCAACACACTGTAAAAGAATATACAATATATATACAGGTATTGGACCTATTATCCGGAATCATCGGGACCTGGGGCTTTCCGGATAACGTGTCTTTCCGTAATTTGGATCTTCATACCTTAGGACTACTAGAAAATCATGTAAACATTAAATAAACCCAATAGTCTGGTTTTACTTCCAATAAGGATTAATTATATCTTAGTTGGGATCAAGTACAAGCAACTGTTTTATTATTACAGAGAAAAGGAAATCATTTTTAAAATTTTGGATTATTTGATTATATTTGAGTCTATGGGAGATTACCTTTCCGCAATTCGGAACTTTCTGGATAACGGGTTTCCGGATAATGGATCCCATATCTGTATATACAAAAGTGGAAAAGTAATACTTCTTTTTACTAAAGTAAATCAAAGGCAGCATAAGCCAGCAAACATTTTCTAATCCTCTTCTTTTACATGCATCATTTCAATAATTCATCACGTCAATTGATGCAAATAACAATGAAAGTAATTATTTTAGCTTCTTCGAGCAGATAATAATATGTATTTGTTGGAAATGCTTCCTCAGACAAATGTAATCCTCTTCAAACTGACTTTGCAAGTCTACTTTATTTGAACGTGGTGCCAAAAAGATATCGTCTTTTGGCCACTGTCCAAGTGAACTATTTCTTTGACTGATATGTGGGTTTAACCACAATATCACCGATATTATGAAGCTGCTTTGCACTCAGACAATGGAGGTTTGTATTATCTGCCCTGGGAGGTATTTATTGCTTTAGGACAACTGAAGACTTTAGAAGGCCAACATAAATGTGATTGTTCCATTGAAAGGTTGCTCAAGGCCATTTTAAAGCATATTTTATTATAGGAGATGTAATTGTAAGAATTTGTTCTAATTTACTCAAGACCAATAATAAAGTCATTCATTACACTGAATATGGAGAAATGAAGGAACATGTATGATTGAGTCTCTTCTTCATTTGCCACACTTATTATTACATCAGTTTAGAGAGCACCAACACGTTCCATATAGATGTATTAAAGGGCATGTAAATGCAAAAAAATAAAATCCCATTTTTACTTTCTTTAATGAAAAAGAAACCTATCTCCAATATACTTTAATTAAAAAATGTGTACTGTTTTTTTTAGAAACCTGACTGTATGCAGTGAAATTCTCCCTTCATTTATTGCTGTGGATAGGAATTGTAAGACGGTCCCTAACTGCTCTGCAGGGAAACAATCATACTTATGAACAGCAGAGGGAGCCCCCTCCTTACTTCCCAGCCATGCAGAATTGTTTATGACGATCCCTAAGCAGCCCAGACCACACTGAGCATGTGCACAGTCTTAGTCTTGCAAAGCTGTTTAACAAAGTTAAAAGATGGAGACCCCCTGTAGTCAACTTTGAAAGCATAAATTATTTGTTTGATTAGGCTTGTGGTGCAGTAAGTTCATGTTTATATTTAGTATACAAAATACAGCATTTCTAGCCTTAGTCTATTTTAGACTTTACAAATTGAGATCGTGGGTAGGAGTGAGGGCAGGGATAACTGAGACTCAAGGTACTCAGTAAATTGCATGGGGAGATACAGATGTCGTTGCGTGTTTGAAAAGTTAAGGGCACTGCCACATACACAGCCCAACACATGCCCAGTGTGTCCTCTGTTTCCTCAGCTGTGGTCACTTTTATCATGGTTATGTGTGCTGGATACTTAGCAATCATGACTTGCATCACTTCCAGAATGTGTGACCTTAGAAATGATGTCTTGTTCAAGGCACTCAAACTTGTGTCTACTTCATTTCCTAATATGTTCCTTTGTTGTCTCTCTGACGCTTGATTCTACTTTGGATACCTCCTGCCCTTTACTTGAACCTTAGACCTGAGTCTTAATGCCTTCCCTGACCTCTGGAATGTTACATAAATGTTGTGTTGTGTTGCCTGCCCTGAACCCCATGACCTATCTCTTTTCTTCCTGCCTTCTCCTACCTATTTTCTTCTCTGTAGGACCCTAAAAAGGTGTCGACCAATAACTGAAGAGCTCTTCTGCCTCATAATAGGATCCAGAGAGACAGCTTTCCTCTGGTTATTTAGCAATTAGATGTAGTACCCTCTATTTTTATTTGCAAGGATATTAAAAGTCCACACTGAATTCAATGTAATCATGGATTCATGGTGACAATGTAAGAGTGCAAAGAACAATGTTTGCTATTAAACCATAGACCAGTGATGAGCGAATCGGTCCCATTTTGGTATGCCAATTTGCGAAACTGTTAAAAAAAATTCACGAAACTGTGAAAAATTCACAACAAAACATTGAAGTCAATAATCGTCAAAATGTTTTTCCTTGCGACAATTTTTTAGACGCACAACTTTTTTTCCTCACTTCAAATGCATTAAAGTCAAGGGGCGTTTTTTCCTCATGGCAACTTTTTTGTCTCTGTGGTTTTTTTTTGTCTCAGCAACTTTTTGTCCAAATGCGTTGAAGTCAATGGCTGATTTTCTGAGTTTTTTTCTCACTCCAAATAAAAGTCTGTTTTTTCTTATGTCGATTTTTTGGGTCCGCGACAACTTTGTCTTAGTGACATTTTTGTTGCTTGCTGAAAAATATTCTCTCATCACTAGCATAGACTGGTAAATGCTACATGCTAATTGGTTGCTTTTAATTAACAGAACTGAATAAACTTTGATCTAATTTCTAAAATTCTGTGAAATTATTGTGACAACCGTTAAAACCGTGACAATTTGTGCTCTAATCAAAGCATTTGCCTACTTCTTACATTGACTTTTTCATCAAAAGGGTTAATCAAGTTGAGCAGTGATGTTTCCAGTGGGGAAGTCAGGGAACTGATACATAAAGTCACAGAAAAAGAACAAGGGACATGTTATAAATCAGTTATACATTTTCTCCTCCTGAATCGCTGTGGAGCGCAGATCAAAGTATTTCTAGGAGTCCGGTATCTTTAATATCAACTCTGCTTTATTCAAGCACAAATTCAGTGACATTACAATGGTGGGTGTGCGATATGTCGGACGTGAAGTGACCGGGATATCACGAGAGCTGCGATCAGGTAGGAAACGGCACGGACTGGGGGAGCTCCGCCATTGTCTCATCATCATGGTTTGCTTGTACAGTTATATATTTTCCATGGTATATAGATCACTATTTACCACTAGAAAAGGTTTGTAATTCAGAAACTGATCATTTCAGTTGCAAACAAATAAAATAAAAAATAGCAATCCTTGTAAATCTGCCCTTAAAGGGCATGTACAGTCTAAAATAGAATAAGGCTAGAAATGCTGTATTTTGTATACTAAATATAAACATTAACTTACTGCACCACAAGCCTAATCAAACAAAAAATTTATGCTTTCAAAGTTGGGGGTCACCATCTTGTAACTTTGTTAAACATCTTTGCAAGACTGTGAGAAACTTACCCTTGTGGTCTAATGGGCAGCAGGGTCCACGCCGCATCCTTGGTGTGGACACCCACTGTCCTTGCCGGCGCCATTTTTTATTCCTAGGGCGCGCGTGGTGCGCCTGCGCGTCTCTTAAAGGCGCAGGGGCGCTGGCATGATTACACCAGCTCGCAACAGCGCGAAATTGCGCTCGTTTTGGCGCCAATTGGATCCCTATTTAAGGCCCATTCAGACCTGTAGCTAGTGCCCGTTATAGGATCATATCCTGAGGTTTCCTGAGCTTTTTTGCTACCTGTTCCTGAATTTGCTATCCTGACTGATTATCCGTGTTTGACCCTGCCTGTTCCTGACTACTCTGCATTCTGTATCCTGACCCTTGCCTGCCTATGACAACACTTCCTGCTTAACCCTTTGATTGACAACCCTTGCCTGCCTGACGATTCTGATATCCACCTGCCTCGACCCAGCCTATCTGACCATCCTTCTGCCTTATCCAGTCTGTCTATCTGGTTTTGACCCCTTGCCTGTCTGACGATTCTGTTATCTGCCTGTCCTGTTCCGGTCTGTTCCGTTCCCACAGCACATACGCCTTGTCCTTCTGCCCAAAGACTCTTGCTATCCGGTCGTGCCCTTTTGCCAGCCAGAACTCCTCGCCTTGTACCCCTCGTTAAGTCCAGGTGGCACCCAATTAAGTTGAGCGCTCCTCCCGAAGCCCGAAGGTGGTCACACTACTGGTGAAGCCGAGCCGAGACCAGGGTCCTTGGCATTTGTTCTGGTATTGAGTGCCGGCCGTGACAAAGACTAAGACTGTGCAAATGCTCAGTGTGGTCTGGGCTGCTTAGGGATCATCATAAACAAAGCTGCTTGAGTTTTGCATGGCTGGGAAGTAAGGCGGGGGCTCCCCCTGCTGTTCATAAGTATGGTTGTTTTCCTGCTCAGCAGTTAGGGACCGTCTGACAATTCCTATCCACAGCAGTAAATGAAGGGAGAATTTCACTGCATACAGTCAGGTTTCTTATAAAAACGGTACACATTTTTTAATTAAAGTATATTGGAGATTTCTTTTTCATTAAAGAAAGTAAAAATGGGATTTTATTTTTTGCCTTTACATGCCCTTTAAAGGTTAAAAGTAAGTCAAATGGAGCCAGGTATCATTCTCACCACAGCCTTCTTGTCATATAAAACAAATTAAGAAGGAAATAGGAACAGATATCAATTAATAGCATAACCATAAAAGTTAAACTTTAAATTTTAGACTCCTCCTGGGAAATGAACTTTTTGAACAGTCTTGGTTCAGTTCATATTTTTATTTACTGTTATATTGTATTGCCAAAAGTATGTGGACACCTCTAAACCAATTATATCCATTATTTGCTGCTAAGCAATTTTCTACTCTTCTTTGAAGGCTTTCCACTTGAAGTTAGAACATTGCTGGTGGGATTTACTTCCATTCCTATAAAAGAGGCTTAGTATTGATGTTGGGCAGGTCGCTTAGTTCACCTCTGCCTCACTTTTTCCCTTTCCACCTGAATTAGTCTGCATTTTTATTTACTGTTGCAGCATATGGGCAAATATATGTGGACAACTGGCTGTTAAACATCTCATTTTAAAACCAAGGTTCATCAGCTCTTTGCTGCTTAACAATCTTCAATTCTTCACTGTAGGCTTTCCATTAGAAGCTGGAACATTGCTGCTGGGATTTACTTCAATTCATGTATAAGAGGCTGAGCACTGATGTAGGACAGCTTGCTTGGTTCACCTATGCCTTTCAAATTCATGCCACACATGTTCAGTTGGGTTGAGTTCATGGATTTTTGAAGTCCACTCAAGTTCTTCTCCTCCCATCTCAGCAAAGCCATTCAGCACGAACTGCATGGATTAGGCTTGACTTTAATTAGCCTGATTTTCATGTTGCTATGTAAGTAATTCATAACCATAATAATCACAAATAAAACAAGGATACTGGTAGAAATCTGAATATGATGAAAGGCACTAAGGAAGTATTACATGGCAAGGTCCTTGTCTAAAAGTATTACATTTTAAATCTCTCATGCAAATACAACAACAAAAACGTGACTTGTGGCTGCTAGAATGAGATTTTTCGGATATTAAAAATTCATATTCATTCAGAGAGAATGTGCTCTGCGCTCAGCCTACACTTGCAAGAATGTCAACTCTTGCTTAATAATCTGTTGTTTTTGCTACAGAAAATTTCTAGGTAAAGAGGTCACCAATGAGTTACTGCAAGACAAACCCACCAGTTAGTATGAACTGTTGAAATGTGTTGAATTTTTCATTTCTGAGTATTAAATAGTGGCCATCATTGACTCTGTACTCATAAAAATGAGCTGCAATAGAGCTAAAGGAAAATGTATTCTGTTACATTAAAGGAGAACGCCACTCCACATAATTTTATACACAATAGAAGACAATGTAATTCTAATCAACCTTCTCACTTATTTTATTCAAAAGCTTTAATGGTATGACATTCCATTTTAAGGTACAGATAGAGCATTAAACCCAGGAAAGCTTATTACAGGGCATAATTAAAATAGTGGTTTATTGAAGTAAGAATTTGGATTCAGTGTCGGACTGGTAAGTAAGTAAGAAGGTTGTGTTCCATGGCCAAACTTAACTTTGTAACACATTTCTTTATTAATTAACATTTAATAATTTTCCCAAAAATTTCAAATCTCAAAACAAATATCAGCATTTATAGAGATCATACATAGAAATCATACATAGGAAAGAACATCTGAAACAATTTGGAAAAGGTGTCTTCCACTGATATAGTATGATTGGCTCTTTTATAAATAAGGAAACAGCACCTGGTATTACTAAGCTGTCTGGAATGCACATACGGCTTTCAGCTTGATCCGTGTTTTGCCTTTCTTGCAGACTGTTTGACAGGTGTATCAGTGTCTGAGTGATGCTCATTTCAAGCTTTATTGTAAAACCGAGCAAGATTTGAACTGGTTTTTCATGATTAACTTGTCACTATTGATCACCTTTGACTGGGGTCTATGGACATGGATTCTTTGTCAAGGTCAACATAGTCTGCCCTATAAGAAATATATGCCATTTTCTTGTGGGAGGGAGGCTATTTTTGGACTTTGGCCTTAGGAGTAGAGCACTGTTGTTAGCTCTCAGGGAAGGCTGATGACACTGGGCAGAATCTTCTCTCTTGTGGTGTCTCTTCACCAGCAGGCTGAAACTCTGGAGGCTCTGAAATCAGGAATGAAGGCTTCCCAAGGTTTAAGGAGCTGTCAGACATTAGACGTGGAAAAAAAGCAGTTACTGTTGTTCACAGACACCAAGGTGGCAGGTAGTGATGGGCGAATTCGCAGCGAATTTGCGCGAAACGCCCGCAAAAATTCGCTGCAAAAATTCGTCGGCATCGGAAAAAATGGAGGCCTTCGTCAAAAACAGGCACTGGCGTAAAAAAAAACTGGCGCCGGCGTCAAAAACGAGACGCCGGCGCCGTTTCGCGAAATTCGCGAATTTTTCGGCAAAGCAAAACAGCGCAAATTCGCCCATCACTAGTGGCAGGAAGAAGATAGTTACAGTTATCTCAAAACAATAAGTGCCCAAGTACATGACAACAAGACAGGTGTCACCTAGGTACAGTAGATAACTCACCGAGTAGAATCATTGGTCCAGGTGCTCCAGTCCCAGACCTTCAGCTTAGGTAGCTGTAAACCATTAATTTCATAAACAAGCAAATGTAGGCCTCCTGTCAAACTAGGAAATCCACAGGGCCACATATATTAAAAGTAAAAACAACATTATTGGAAAAAATATAGACTATAGACATCTCCAGAGGCCCTACAGATTTCATGCTCAAAAAGCACTTAATAATTTTTTCTAATAAAAGCTGTTTTTACTTTTATATCTGTGACCTTGCAGATTTCCTATAGTGCTGAGAGGCCTGCATTTGTTCATTCAAGAAATTGAAAGTAGCTATAGTTAGTGATGGGCAAATTTGCAGCGTTTCGCCGGAAAATTTGCGAATTTGCCACAAAATTCGCGAAATGGCGTTTTTTGATGCCGGCATCTGTTTTTTGACGCCAACGTCCATTTTTGACACCGGCGTCTGTTTTATTGGACGCCGGCGAATTTTCGACAGCCCGTTTTGCTAATTTGTTCGCTGGCGGCGAATCGCGCAAATTCGCCGCAAATTTGCGCCTGGCGAATAAATTTGCCCATCACTAGCTATAGTGTCATACATGTGGGTTTCTCATGAGGGTACTAGCTACAAGGTACTGATTGCTTTTGGGAAGTGGCATAAGCTGCAATAAACCCCTGTTTTCAAGCCCCTCAGGCAGGAAGATGTAGCTTTGTTAATAGGGTTATTTTGATCCCTTTTAATCAAAGGGTTGTTATTGCTGTGTCAGAGAAAGAATGTATCAGAACTTCAATTGTGGTGCTGCCAAATAGAACTGGCTAGGTTCAAACTTGGTTTGGATATTTGATTTGACTAATAAGTTCTGATGTGAACATATCAGATGCATAACTGCCAAACTATCGACTTGGAGACTGAGAATTGAAAATTGAAATACTGTAATTGTGGCCAATCTCTCTTCTCAATTATCTCTTCTTAATTACATGACATAACTCTCAAATGTATGTTAAATATAGAGGATTATGTCACTTTAAACACATTTACATTCACATGTTCAAATCGTATCTCTCTTTAATTCCCTCCAAGCAAATTAATCTGTTTGACCATATTTATTTGAACTTTTCCAAAAAAGCTGTTCATCTTGGGTGTAACAGAAATCCAGTTCCCATGCCACTGGGAAGGCTCTTGCCAAGCAAAACACCTACTTATTAGGATGAATGCTCTTGTTACCACGACATTGCGCTTCAGTCAATAAATTAGCATCTAGACGGTAATACGTTCAGTGCACTGTACCAATTTGGCAGTGTTTGTTTTGGAATTGAGATTGGTGTGCAGCTGCTTGTGTGCGTTCCCTAAAATAAATAAAATACTGGGATGAAGTTGCAGTTTCATGGATAGCACCAAATTTCCTGTTCCTTAGTGTCACTATTCCTATAAAGGTGATACATGACAGATACCAGCCCTATGAACAGTAGTGGGAGTAATGGAACAAAAGTCATCAGCGGGAAAAATGCCAAGAATTTAGCTCCTTAAGGACATTTTTATTTTAATGTAGCATTCTGGAAAAATGTTACATTGGGAAATACATGTGTGCACATTGTCATATTTTATCATATTTCTCCAAATACTACCCCTGTGTTATGACATTTAAGCATATTAGGAGTCACAGAAGAATTCCATAAACCAAATGAAGGCATGAGGCTAAAGGCCAAGCACTTTCATTCAGGTCATTAAACTTCAAGGTGACTTCTTATACCCTTATATTTTGAAACAGAGGTACATTAGTCTTTAGAATACATTCATTTAAGTGTGTCATTTAATTAATCACCAAATACCACTAATGACATTATGAAGCATCATTCATAAATAAACATTTTCAGTGAACTTCATGGCTCTTGTGTTTAATAAAGAAATGAGGAGAACTAAATCCTGACAATGAATATGTCTAGAAATGCCATATTTTATATGATGAACTAATTGAAGCATCCTGAAGGTTCAGCATCGCTATAGTAGTTATAGTTCAAGCCTTTAAAGGTGTCACAGGAGTTTCCCATCTTGGATTATGTTAGAAGAGCCACTCACATGCTCAGTGGGTTCTGAGCAGCTGTTGAGAAGCTAAGCTTAGGGGTCGTCACTTATTATCCAGCGGAAAATGAGGTTGGTCTGTAATATAAGCTGATGCTACAGGTTTGCTGATTATTAAATTTTGATGCTAATTGCACTGGTTTCTGTGCTGCCATGTAGTAATGATCTGTATTAATTACTAATCAGCCTTATATTGTGACATTTCTATTCTATGTGTACTGTATATTGTGAGTGGGTCCCTAAGCTCAGTAAGTGACAGCAGCACAGAGCATGTGCAGTGAATCAGCAGAAAAGATGATGGGGAGCTACTGGGGCATCTTTGGAGACACAGATCTTTACTGCTTAAGGGCTGTGATTGCCTTGGGCTGGTACTGAACCCCAAAACATTTCTGCTCTATGTCTCTAGTTAAGCTTTAGTTCTCCTTTATATCATAAGGGGTGCCATGACCATATAAAGGCACTAAGGTGCAGACTACCCTTGCAAATTTTTTGGCCAGTAGAAACAGGAGAAATTCGCCCATCACTATATATAAGAACATCATTTGCCATACTAATGCCAAGTTTGTCATAGACAGGCTAACCCATACAGTACAATGGTTGATTGACCTGCAGGAAGGTACCAGGACAATACACATGAATGGTCATCGTTGCATTGAAAATTGGAATAGCAGGAAGTAGAGCTTTGGCTATTCTACACTTTCTGTTGACCAACCAACAAAAGTTTTCCATCAGGACAGATAATTCTTTAACAAGATGGAAAGATTTTATGTCTAGATTGCCAATTGACTGACCATTCATGCCCTGATGGTTCGGTAGTGCAGTCTGTATCAGTACCAACCAATCAGCAAATAGTATTTACTGACCTTATGTTTGACAACAAGCATTTCATTTGTTATTATGGGCTCCTAGAACTAATTACATTGGTCTGAATGTTTATGTGCAACACTGCTTTGGGCCAAAGGGATGCCTGTTTCAAAGCTGGACAATAATGGGGGCTTGAACCCAGGATGTCATAATACACTTTAGTTAAACGGATACTGTCATGGGAAAATATGTTTTTTTCAAAACACATCAGTTAATAGTGCTGCTCCAACAGAATTCTGCACTGAAATCCATTTTTTAAAAGAGCAAACAGATTCTTTTATATTCAATTTTGAAATCTGACATGGGGCTAGACATATTGTCAGTTTCCCAGCTGCCCCCAGTCATGTGACTTGTGTTCTGATAAACTTTAGTCACTCTTTACACTCTTTACTCTTTTACAACTTGCACTGCAAGTTGGAGTGATATCACCCCCTTCCGCCACCCCAGCAACCTAACATCAGAACAATGAGAAGATAACCAGATAGCAGCTCCCTAACACAAGATAACAGCTCCCTGGTAGATCTAAAAAAAACACTAAATAGTAAAAGCCAAGTCCCACTGAGATTGATTCAGTTACATTAAATATGAGAAATAACAGCCTGCCAGAAAGTAGTTCCATACAAGTGCAGGCACAAGTCACATGACTGGGGCAGCTAGGAAACTGACAATATGTCTAGCCCCATGTCAGATTTCAAAATTGAATATAAAAAAATCTGTTTGCTCTTTTGAGAATTGGATTACAGTGCAGAATTCTGCTGGAGCAGCACTATTAACTGATGTGTTTTGAAAAAAACATGTTTTCCCATGACAGTATCCCTTTAAACTGTGCCCACATAAAGAAGTAAGAAATTAAAAACACACCCTACACATTGACATGGATTCATATCACATCCAAATACCCATTTTTTTGGACTGAAACGAGGCATGGCCTTGAAGAAGGGACATGAATCGGATGGCCAGTGCCTTGTTGATACCAAATATAGTGGGAGATACTGTATGTATAACTATTATCTCTGTGTTAAAAGTTTGCTAACACAAGGGCCAAACTAGTGACAGCAGCACCAATGGGTCTCATATATTTCAAAGGTTTGTGGAATGGATTCTTGCAAAATAGGTAGATCCTGTGCTTTAACACTAATTTTACAAATTTCTCCCATCTTTCTTTCTTTCTTTCTTTCTTTCTTTCTTTCTTTCTTTCTTTCTTTCTTTCTTTCTTTCTTTCTTTCTTTCTTTCTTTCTTTCTTTCTTTCTTTCTTTCTCTTTCGATCTTTCTCCTTCTTTTTCCCCTTGTTGAACCGTTTGATAGGGAGAAGAAGCGTATAAACACATTATTAACTAAAATATATGGCAATGAATAAATAAACTCAGCTACCGACTGAAA
Organism: Xenopus laevis; assembly: GCF_017654675.1. NCBI lineage: Eukaryota > Metazoa > Chordata > Amphibia > Anura > Pipidae > Xenopus > Xenopus laevis. Next base: position 129,903,288 of record NC_054380.1, read on the forward strand.
TAAACAGAGAGAAAGTAGAACAAAAGAACGCAGGAGGTTTGATATTCTAACATTTAGTAACAACATATGAAATAATACGGCCAATGTTTGGCTAGCAGTATTACAGCTGTGTAAGCTGTATCATACACAAACTTAGGGAAAGGTCGTACGGCATACAAAGAGCCCACCTAGGTAGGGAGCCTATCAAACTGGTTTAAAGGGAGCAGTTGCAGCTATAAGCAAGCACACAGTCTCTAGCCAATGGATCATAATTTTGTTTTATGTATTTAAGGGAAGCACCAAATCCAGGATTCAATTCGGGATTCGGCCTTCTTCAGCAGAATTCGATTCGGCCGAATCCTTCTGCCCAGCCGAAACGAATCTTAATTTACTTATGCAAATTAGGGGTGGAAGAGAAAATCGCATGACTTTTTGTCACAAAACAAGGAAGCAAAACATGTTTTCCTCTTCCCACCCCTAATTTGCATATGCAAATTAGGATTTGGATTCGGTTTGGTATTGGGCCAAATCTTTCGCGAAGGATTTGGGGGTTCGCTGAATCCAAAATAGTGGATTCGGTGCATCGCTAATGTATTTTTATTGTTTTTGAGACATTAGTGGTTTATGACTCTGAGGAGTATTTAAATAAAAAAGTCTGACCAAACTAGAATCCAGGATTGGACCTTATTTATTATTAAAAAAGCACATTTTAATTGGATAGGGGACAAACTCAATAAAATCGAGTGAAAATCCAAATCCTACGTTTTTTTCCCACAAATCGATCGATTTTTTCGGCCTTTTGCCGAAAAGCTAATACCAGCACAGACAACAGAAACAACAGAATTTGAGTTTATTGAGAAAATACTATAACAAAGTAACAAAATCTTTTTACATAACACAAAACTTTAAAACAGAGCAATATACAATCTTTTTTACAAAAAAAACAATGTAATATATACAAACCAAACAGTTAATAAGCAACTTGTTTCTCCCAAAAAAACTTTCGCTTAGAGCTTTATCATTAACTGAAAGCTTCCTCTCCTTTAACAGACACTCCCTATATTACATTAAACTGTATTTTGACGCACGCCGCCATACAAGTCTATTGGCGTCTTTTTTTTGGGGAAAGAGGCGAAATAATTCGCCTATCCCTAATAATTATGTCATCTTATATCTGGACACCACCGTGGGCTTAATATTAGTTCATTATGGCTTATTATTATTGATTATTGCTCATTACTGCTCAAACTGTGCAGATTGCAGACAAGAGCAGTAAGGGTAAAAACCATGATCAGGAGCTCTTTATAATGCAAATAAAAGAAAAATAGACACAGAAACAGTAAAATTGCTTCACGAAACATTTTTTCAAGTTTTGAGTACATTCTAAATGTATATACAGTAAAACACTTGTACTGAAGCTTAATTCAATAGATAAGTAGAACATATGAGACACGATCGCTGTGTCACATACACTTCAGAAGAGAAATTATGAAATAATTAAAGTTGGGGCGGGTTATTTATCAAAATCCTAATTTTTCTCATGTTTTAAATAAAAAAGTCAGACCAAACTAGAATCCACGATTTACCCTTACTCATCATTAAAAAAACATGAAAAAATCGGATCGGGAAAAACAACGACTTTTTCAGTTTGTTGCACAAGAAATCAGAATATTTCGGATTTGACGTTTGAAAATATTGAATTTTCAGTGACTTCGGCGGAAAAGCCAAAATCTTTGAATTATCGTACCGAAGCCTAGCGCAGACCATAATATCTTCTAATTGCAAATAGGACCTCTGCCATTGACTTCTACAGGACATCAACAGGTTGAAGATGTAGTATTTTTGGATTCAGACTTTTTGCATCTTCGGGGTATAATACATTTTGAAGAATTTGAGTTTTTTTCCACTACAAATTCGGATTTTATAATAAAAAACTATTTATTTTTTTTTAGCTTTTATCATTTGGACATTAATAAATAATAAATAACCCCCTTAAAGATGAAAAGGCTACAAGCCTCTATTTCCTTTAAGTATTATCCTTCTCTCTATCAGTAAGTTATCCCTATAGACTGCCATATGCTCAAGGAAAAAACTCGGTCATTATACTTGGACAACTACAATGTCAGGAAAACGACACTCTCAGCCACACGTGACTCTTGGGTTTGGCTACCAGGGGTCAAACTTACACACAGGTTAGACTAACATCACACACCCCAAAACATACCAACACCCAGAAATTAATTTGCTGCCATCATCTATTATTATTATCAGGCAATAGAAACCTAATTTAACTGTTCTTCCGTTCTCTATAACAGGTTATAACTCACAATACAATAATGCATCAAATACTTTCTCCTATGGTAGGTCGATCCTACTAGTTCAACAAGCACGCCAACAGCCAAAGGGTTAAATGACATTCAAACACACCCTCCTGCTACCCGTATTAATTATTTAGCATATAAACAGGTAATATTTTCTTTACATCTCCCCATATTTTTATGGCCTGCTGGGACACCCTCCCCCACCCTCATTACCTTACGCGTGAGGTAGGAGTGCCCAGGACCATGTCATTAATGACCCCCCTGTAGGTGGTTGTAGGTTTTCGATTAGTTATTCTGCAATATAATATTAAGACTTGCCAGTACCAAATTGTCACGATCGGCACCTTAAATCCAGAACCAATGCTAAGCACCCTGTTTTCGGCTCCGACTTTAACAGCTTTAACAGTATTAAAAGCCGAATAAAGTAAATGGTACTGCATGATACTTAAATAGTGATTGGACTAATTTGTCCCGTTTCGCCCCAAATTTCGCAAATTTCCAGTGAAATTCAAGAAACTGGTGAGAAATCAAAAAACTGCGACAAAATCCCTAACGTCAAAATGGGCACCTGCGTCAAAGTTGATGCATGCGCCTACTAAAGTCAATGGTCAGCGTTACTCGTCGCCGTCATCAAAATTGGCGCTGGTGCCGAAACCATCATCGGCGTTGGAAAAACGTTGACGCTGGCATTGGAACCATCTCTGGCGTCAAAATATTTTCAACGTTGGCGGTGAAACGCACAAATTCGCCCATCACTATACCTAAATAAATGTACAGTGTATTTCATGTAAGCGAGCACGAAGAGGCCAGGGTGAGCATGACTTCTGAAGGAAGGAGTTCTTTAAAAATAGTGAACTTGGAAAAAGCTGCAAGGCAGGGAATTTGTTATATTACAACATACAGTTCACCACTTCCCACTGGCTTCTCAGGCACCTGACTGAGCTATTGAAAGTGTTTTATGTTTCCCAAGTTGTTTTTTTTTGGTGGAACAGGACATTCAGGACAATCAGCAAATTCCAGATATTACAACTCTGATGAACTGCACATTGTAAGGCTCGGATGAATTGTAGTTAGCAAAGTATGAGCAAAGTATGAGCGAAGTATGACGGCATGACCATTAACCCAATTAACTCAGCACGCTGCTTGGGGGTCATCTTTGACCAGTCCCTGTCCTTCTCTAATCATATTAATAATACTACCAAAACCTGTCATTTCTTCCTCCGCAATATAGCCAAGATACGCCCGGTTCTTTCACTAACAACAGCCAAAACACTAATCCATGCCCTTATCTTATCCCGTTTAGGCTATTGCAATCTCCTACTAACCGGTCTTCCTGACTCCCATCTCTCTCCCCTCCAATCAATCTTAAACTCTGCTACCAGGATCCTTCTCTCTCTTAAAAGGGAACCTGCTCAACCCCAATTAAAATCCTTAGCGTGGCTGCCTGTTAAGCAAAGTATAGCATATAAAACCCTTCTACTAACATTCAAAGCCCTTCACTCATCTGCTCCTCACTACATTTCTTCTCTTGTCTCACTGTATGTTCCTGGTCATCTACTCCGCTCTTCTCAGAGCCACCTTCTCTTCACACCATCCACTTCCACTGCCACCTCTCTTCTCAAACATCCCTGAATTCCTCCGCAAGGAATCCTCTCTCTATTTTTTCAAGAAAAAACTAAGAGTCTACCTTTTGGAGCACTAGAACATTAGCCTAGTCCTGTGCCTACTGACAATGCCTTACCTTGTGCACTTTTTTTATCTCCAATTTGTGCCTGTATGTTAACCTCCCATCCACTTAGACTGTAAGCTCTACGGGGCAGGGACCTCCATCCTACTGTGTCTCTTACCACATAGCACTTAAGCTCTGTGTCCTTATATGATTCTGTATATATTTATTATGTGATTTATCTTCCCTGTGTATACTTTTATATATATTGTACTTTTATGCACTGTACAGTGCTGCAGCTCCTTAACAGCGGTTTACAAATAAAGTTATACATACATACATACAAAGTAATAGGCAAATACAGAAAGGTTACATTTAAAAAGTCTTAAACGTGATTGCTGTGCAGTTAGGGATAGAGAGTCGAGCTGAACTAAAGTTCTCCTGCAGGATATGTCTAGGAAAACATCTTGTAAAATCAACATTCTAAAGAAACAATGATAATAAATATTGAACTACACCCCATTAATTAGCAAATGATAATCTCATGGGAGGAATTCAACCTTTTGACTTGAGTTTGAAAAATGGTAGACTCAAAGCCACTTAAATGGTACTTCATGATGCCATTGGTATAGGGGTTTTTCAGCCAGAAAATATGTCAGGCTGCTCCCACAGATATACTCCATTAAGATGTCCCATCTTCCATTAGCATTTGGGTACATAAGATACAGGACTTTTGTTGAGGCTGAAAGCATACAAAATCACTCACTGCTGTCTTTTATTGAATTGAAGCAAAAATGCCTGATATCACTAATACGTGTGATTGTTTCCAATAGGGATGAATGGAATCCCAGAATAGTGCCCCATTAAGCAGGATTCAGATTCCTCCAAATTCAAGTGACCGACTGAACGGAATCTGATCCTTAAAAATCATGCAACTCTGGGTCAATCCATTTAGAGAATCATAACGTGTTTTCTCACTTCCTTCACCCAAGTCCTTCATGAAAGATTCAGGATTGGGCCTAATCCCAAAACAGTGGATTTGGTGCATCCATAGTTCTCAGTCAAGTTGAAATCTGATCTCCATTAATAAGTTGCTACGCAATGGTATATGTGTGTCCAGTGACAGCTGGAACATAACAAAGTTTATCTGATTAAAGCAAAAACTTTTTGCTGAACTGTTTTATATTAAAGTGCAGCCAAAGCCACTTCCAAAAAATACATAAATGTGTGTACTTAGACTCATATTCATTCAAACAGAAACCCACTCTCAACTATTATGTATTTTAGATATCTTATAATGAATATCATATTATGATGATACAATTGCAAGTTTAACCAACAAAGATATTTATACGTCATCTGCCTTTGAAAGAAGCCCCAGAAAAGAGCAGATCCTGAGCTCTATAACATTTATAACATTTGTGTTTGATCATAAAATGCAATAATTACCATTTAAGTAACTTACCGTGAATTATTGCAAATACAACCTATAAGGATTAGAGGACCAACTTACTGCATGGATATATCACTTGGCCAGACCTGCTGGGAATCCCATGGATACTTCACACAACTCCTGTAACCACAATGACCTTCTTTGCTACTGGGGAATGGTGGGGAAAACCAACCGCAGCATTCCTCAGCTGCAGGGAAAAAACTACAGTCAGCCATTAATCTAATATGCATCTGCTGTAGCTGCCCAAGTCTCATATTCCCTGAAGTTTGCAAGGAAATTCTTCTGTTACCACGACTTTAGGGAAGGTGAGGCTGGATAAACTGATGCCTTTGCTTTAGTCAGATGAGCTAAGGGAAACCTATATATTACACATAAAAAAACATGTTGAAAACCATATTGTTTAATATAGATAGAGGGAAATACTCGCACAAGAACTTAGAAATCTAGAGCACAAAAGAATATCATACATGGACAACAGGAGGTCTCATTGGTTAGCATTACTGAATTGTAGCACCGGGTTTTACTTTGACAAGGTCTTTGGCCAAGGTGTTAAATAGAAAGTAGCAGTTTTAACCCTACATGAATAAAAAAACCTTGTGATTAGTGTGGCACACTGCTACATTTTCCGGTGAGAATCAATTGACGCAAGCAGGTATTTTGCCTGTCTAGGAAATTCTGGCCTGTTAGAGGAGGTTTAACCCTGTGCATGTGGAACACCATTGACTTTGATAGGTGAGATTCCCAAAGTCTTCCTATAGCTTTTAAGCCTATTGGCCTCACTCTCATCCAATGCAGTTTTGTTGACCAGGCAGGCTTGATATATAACTCTTCCTCAGGCTCCTTGCCAGTATGTGGGTCTCAGCTTGTGTGAGCTCCTGGGTGCTCTATAAATTCTGGTTCCTGACATTGGCTTATTACCTCACTATGTTGGATTTTCACCTTTCCCTGACAATAACCATTTTCAAGGTTATTCAGAATACTGTCTGCCCTGACTTTCTAGCCTGCATTCTCATAACTAGGAGTTTCTCCTTGTCAACTCTCCAAATGTAGGACCTTGCAGCTACACCTCATCCAATGGGAAGCATGCAATGTGATGTACAATACATTTTAGCAAGAACTGGTAAAACTTCACCATCATCAACAAAATGTTTGTTGTTACTAGTGATGGTCGAATTTGCACCGTATCGTTTCGAACAATTCGCGAAACTGCGGCGTTTTTTCAATGCCGGCGTAAAAAATTTTTTGACACCGGTGAATTTTCTCCAGCGAATTTTCGAGGGCGTTTCACAAATTTATTCACCGGCGGTGAATCACGCAAATTCGCCACGAATTCGCACCTGGCGAATAAATTCGCCCATCACTAGTTGTTACACTGTAGAAGTGAATGAACTGGAGGTCCACACAATCTAATGCAGGGCCAACTTTATGTACAGTTACCAGTTTAAATTCTCTAATAAAGATTACTGTACAGGTTCAACAGTTATTATCAATAAAACAGAACAAGGATTTCCAGTTTACAGGGTCAACTTGTTGCATAACTTCTTGCTTCTGCACTTCAGGTCAGGGGCTCTGTACTCAATACACGACAGGTAGTCACTGGGGTCAATCCACAATGGAGGACCAAGATTTAATCTATTCCTAGTGTCCCTCCTCACTGAGACTCTATCTGGCAAGTTACCATTGGAGCACTGGCCCCTTCCTTACTCCACATTTGAGCCTCAGCTGCTTAACTAGCTGGTCTACCAATGTCTCACTTTTCCTACCACTAGCTAACATAACACTGACTAGTGTCATTCTTTTAACATCAGCCAAAGAGGAAGTGTCACACTGCTTTTCCCTCTTATATAGTCTTTCTAGAGAAATCCCCTATAAATGCGATGGAGGAGATTTAGCTCTAGAGCCAACTCAAGGAGGCATTTAAAGTATCTATCCTTTACACGTCCCCCTTAGTTAAAACAGCAAAGTCATCATTGGCCACTTAATACAAAAACACACACATCCAACTCCTCTCACAAGCATTTTTCCCCTTGCCTATGCCCTTGGGATGACAAAAAAACAGTGGGTTGAATCCAGGGTGAAAAGAGGGTGCTATAGGTGAAAAGCACACAAAGAGTTACTTAGGTTTTACCATTACAGAACATTATTGAGAATTGTTGAGGATATTAAGTAGAGCAGCTGCCATGTCAATGTTTCTATATCATTGGATTTCAAGAGTGTTACCCCCATATAATTTCCAGGGCCCCTCAGCTAGAACACCACCCCTGGTTATCCCACATGTGACTAGTGTATATTAGTACAACTGATCTAAAGGGGTTTTGAATGAATACTTGTTTTTGTGACCTTTCTCGGACATCGTATATTCTCACAGTGCATTCCAATCCCGTGTCTCAGAGAGGAGCAACAGCTGTTGTGCTGCTCAGTAAAATAATTTATCTAGATTGCTTTTAATCACTCATATTCTTGCATGTAAGTTATCCAGGTAATTTACTTCAACATTTTTACTTTGATTTGCCAGGCATTCTTTCCAGCAAAAACAAATCCAGAAAGAGAAAACGAATCCAGCAGCAGTTGACATACATGAAATACAAGAAATATATCAGTTCAGTCTTCTGGTGAGTCACCTTTGGGACATTTGGGCTAAACATTCAGCTTGGTTCACATGACTTGTTGTGCTTGTACAGTAAAATGAAAAATACATAGTAAAAAGAACTTCTTAGAGAGTAGTAGGTGAGTTATGAACCCAATACAAAATAGCAGTCTCCATATATCGCTATGAAGAACACTAGTTAGTACAATTCATTAATTGAACACCGACCCACAGTGTCCTTCCCTCCACGTGTAGGTTCCTCGGCGCTTGACCACCAGCGTTTCAGTTCTGCTAAAGAGCATAGGTGAGCAACTGAAGGGATGATTTGATATGTCTAATTCTTACTACGAAATTGTGAGTGCACTTTTATTAAGATTTTTTATGTAATAAAAGGTGTGTTCCACATCTGACTGCAGCAAGGATCGCACTGGGAGGATATCCCATCTACATTTACTATAGGCTGGCTTTATATTGAAACGTTTGTGAGTACCCACCTATCACCTGCAGGAACACAGTACTCCTAATATACAAGTGGGTGAAGGTGTTGAACCACAACTCTCAAAAAACATACTACACCATATATTCCCTATTTGCTATATATTTTTTTCCCTAGCTTTTCAGTGCTGACCTCTACAGTCTGTTGTGCTTTTTCTGGTTGAATATTATACTCGAGGAGAACGAGTCTTTGGGTCGGATTAAAGGGGAAGTTCCAGAAACAGGTAATTCAATTGTTTGTTGGGTGGTCCCTCACTCCAAAGGCATCAAGGCTCTATCAGACAGAGTCAGTGGCACTGTCCAAGCCACGCAATATCCAAGGTATAAGCAAAAGTTCACTCTGGAGAGCCAATTTAGATTCAGTGTACTTTATTCAGACACAACATGTTTCGGACAGACATGTCCTTCATCAGGTGCTGATGAAGGACATGTCTGTCCGAAACATGTTGTGTCTGAATAAAGTACACTGAATCTAAATTGGCTCTCCAGAGTGAACTTTTGCTTATACCTTGGAAGTTCCAGAAACTTTGGACACATTTTTTTGTTTTTGCAAAAAAAATATTTTTCGTTTACACTAGTTAGTATGGGTCACATTAGACTGTCTTACCCAGATGGGCCTTCACTAAGTGGAAGAGGAAGAAAGGGGGTGTTGAGCAACTACATTTCTATATGGCTGTCTAAAAAATAGGAATATGTCCCCAAAAGTTCTTGCAAAGAAAAAAACTGGGTGTACTGAATCACACCACAGGCCTAATACTCAAAGATCAAGTAGGTAGGATTGTATGCGACCAGATACAGTGATAGAGCAGGGTTCTGGGACATTTATGGGAAAACACTTGTTAGGTTTAGGTTACCAGCTAGTGGTCCAGATCCCCTCCAGCAGAAATTGTTCAAAGCATGATGCACAAGTGCCTCAATCCCTTCTGCACTGTGGTCCCATCACTTTAGGTCAGTAATACCGAAGGGACATCTACCCAGCTATCAGTCCTTAGGTGGAGCACAAGGCTTCTCTTTGCAGCTCTCTCTGACTATATTATATCCTAACTACCCTATGTTTCTAGAACATACTCAAAGCTAGTCCTATACAGTAGCTGACTTTACCTAGTTCATGGGGTCCCTGTTACCTGACTAGAAGGTTTGTCCCTCTAGGACAGAACTCTTTACTAGGCCTTGTAGGCTGCAGGCTTCCCAAGCACATACACATGGATCAACAGAGGAAGACCAAAGACAACCACCCCTTTCCAATCAGAATATTAAATTATGACAGAAAGTGGTCACTAGCTCTATGAGCCAATAACACAGATGTGTAAATAAGATAACTTAAATACAGGTGTCTATCCAGCAACTAGAGGAATAGCATTTGTAAAGGATTTAATATACAAAGGAACTGTTAACCCTATGGGTCCCCACATATCAGCCTAGGCTGTTGTAAAAGGGTGAAATTTAGTGGGGCTTGAGGTATGCCACTGGAAATTTTGGGCACTTTCTCTCAAAGTGAAACTGTACTTACGCTGGTTGGTCAAATATCCAATTCCAACTAATGAGCCAACATGATAATTAATTAAAATTTCTGTTTAGCACATGTAACTTTATTACATGTGCTAACCACATGTAATTTTGGCCCAGTTCACAATTGTAGCTACTCCCAGGCAGAACACCATTACATTTGTGACATTTTGTCTCTTTCAGCTGGGCCTCAGTGTTGTTAAAGGGCATGTAAAGGCAAAAAAATTAAATCCCGTTTTTACTTTCTTTAATGAAAAAGAAACCTATCTCCAATATACTTTAATTAAAAAATGTGTACTGTTTTTATAAGAAACCTGACTGTATGCAGTGAAATAGGAATTGTATGCTGTGGATAGGAATTGTCAAACAGCCCCTAACTGCTCTGCAGGGAAAATCATACTTATGAACAGTAGGGGGAGCCCCAGCCTTACTTCTCAGCCATGCAGAACTCAAGCAGCTTTGTTTATGATGATCCCTAAGCAGTCCAGACCACATTGAGCATGTGCAAAGTCTTGCAAAGATGTATAACAAAGTTACAAAATGGTGACCCCCTGTAGCCAACTTTGAAAGCATAAATTATTTGTTTGATTAGGCTTGTGGTGCAGTAAGTTCATGTTTATATTTAGTATACAAAATACAGCGTTTCCAGCCTTATTCTATTTTAGACTTTACATGCCCTTTAACTGTAGGAAGGGGTGGTATAGTACTACACCATGTGATTGAAGAAATAAGGACTCCAGTGGTTTTTAACCATGAAATATATGTTTGATTGACATAAATAATGTGCTCACACATTACGATTAATCCACAACAGGTCATTAGTGAATAGTGATGGGCGAATTTGCGCCGTTTCGCTTCGCCGAAAAATTAGTGAATTTCGTGCGAAATTCGCGAAACGGCGAAAAAGTCTCATTTTTGACGCCGGCGCCCTTTTTTTGACGCCGGCGCCCGTTTTTGACGCCGGCGTCCGTTTTTTCGAAAACGTTTTTTGAAGCCGGCGAATTTTTGCCGCGAACTTTCGCGGGCTTTTCACGAATTTATTGGCTGGCGGCGAATCGCGCAAATTCGCCACGAATTCGCGCCTGGCGAATAAATTCACCCATCACTATTAGTGATTGTAGTCACCAGAAAAGTACCAGAAATGAGATGTGACTTGATAAACATTAAGTTTACCAGTAGAGATTCTTGCTAGTGGTCTGGATCCCCTCCAATGGATCAATCTCCATTGTTGCTTGAGTCATTTTCCAGCTAGGTGTCTCTTACACAGCAATTTTATGCTTGAGGGGTGCTATGATATGAGCTGTAACTGTCACTAACTAATATCTCATTCACAGGGTTCCTGCTCCCTGACTTCACTAAACGATTGTTTGGGGCATGGTTTCTTTATGGGAGTCTTCTTCTTCAGAATCCCGAGTAACATTCACCCCTGAGAATAGGTGGAGTCTGCTTATATTAACTATGGGCAGAGTAGATAAAAAAATGCAAGCTTTCGGAACTACTTAGGTTCCTGCTTCAGGCATGGTATACATAGACACTAAAAGATCATAACATTTAGCTTGGGGAACTTTGGTGTTGCCACTTTTCTTTGATGACCACGCTGTAGTATGAACCATAACCATGGACCTATTCAGCTTTTCCTCTAGCTGTGCTATGAATACTGGTGTATGTCTCTATCCAAAAACAAAATAAATAAATAAGTAGTCCAAAAACAAAGAAAATGAAAAAGTGAAAAAATAGTAAAACTGATTAAATGGTTTCTCACCAGGACAACCCCCAGTCCAAGGGTTGCCAATCAATTTTTTCAATATGCAAAAATCCAAGTGGAGTGAGGCCCATTTCCAAGTAAAGCAGTAGCTCAAAATCTTGATCAATTAAAAAGTAGAGATGGGGTGAATCTCTGGCGTTTCGCCGGATAATTCGCAAAATGGCGAAAAATTTGCGAAACGGCGCTGGCGTCTAATTTTTGATGCCGTTGTCCATTTTGTTTTACGCCAGCGCACATTCGACAGCGAAAATGTGCCAGTGTCCAAAAAAAGGACGCTGGCGTCCATTTTTTTTTGGACGCCGGCGAATTTTTGCTCAGGTTTTGCGAATTTATTCGCCGGCAGCTAATCGCGGGAATTCTCCCCACACAGGCACGAAACTCATTAGGCCTATACATGTCCTAATAAAGCCTTTTTAATTCATCAAGATTTGAGCTACTGTTTTACTTGGAAATGGGCCTTATTCCACTTGGATTTTTGCACAATCAAACCTAAAGACAAGTAAAATAATCTCTATGTCAATTATCGATTGTGTATCCAGTTCAGCTAAGCAAATAAACCTTTGGACTTTTTGGATATTAAAACACATTTCTCTAAACCCTCTCAAATTTATATGGAAGTCCCTGTCTCAGCAGTTAATACAGTACAAACGGACGTGAAAATGGAACATTTTTGGATGCCTGTCACTTTTCTATCCAATATCTAGGGGAAAGCAATTATTAGCTTTTTATGACCCTTTTTCCCTCAGGAAACATAATAATGCAATATCCAGCTGCCAGAATATTTGAAAATTTCACAACACAAGACATACGGACTATGTTTGACTTTAATTCTTGGCACCTAACTTTAAAAATGTAGGTACGAGCCCTCCCTCTTCCCCATCCCCCAACACACTTTATTTAGGATGTCAATTTGAACAATAACCTGACCATTTGCAAGAATAGTATCTACATTACAAGCACATTATTTCATGTCCCTCTAGTATATTATATTTAATTTCCTACAACTAGTGCAAGACGCACATTGCTAGCCAAGTTACAAGTGACTATTAATTCAGACTTTAGAACATGTGCATCTGGCTGCAGATATTCTGTTGTGTTTTATTGTAGGAAAGCAGTGAAAATGTATTTAAAAAAACAATATAGCTAGGGCTTTATATTCCCATATAAACCTATGAAGAATCAGTTACAATAAAGATTATACCAGAGATCTTAAACCTGAGTTCTTTAGACTTTTTGAGTAGTAGACTATTGCCATCAACGTGAGCTCCCCTTCCCCTTTGTGGGTTTGTGAGTGACGTGTTTGCTCCAAGCTAGCTTTGCTCGAGAGAAAATAATGTCAAGGAAAAACAATGTTGGTCTGTCTTTTTTTTCCATAGTGCCAGAAATGTGGTTGAGAGTGTTTCTGCCCTTGTGATTTAGATACTGTGTTATCAGGACAAAAAACAGTAGTGATTATAGGTTTCCAGGTTTAAAGTGTATGGATAGCTCACACCAGAGACCTCTAAACTGTATATGTAATACAATTTGAACCTCAGAAAGGATAAATATATTTGTATAAATAAGTGCCCTTATGAACAGCAAATGTGTTTTTTGATTTTTCTCCTACAGCAGATTCTGAGATATTCACTAGAACTTCTTCCAATTTTTCGATTAATCATAGCATTACTTGTAAAAAGGCAACAGTGCAGTTGAAAAATCAATACAAGAGAGAGATGTAAGGTGCACACCCTAAACAGTTCTTTTACATGGACATCAGAGTTGGGAAACAACATAAAAAACACAGAAGAACGGTACTCACGGTATTTGCTGAATTAGTCTTCCAAAGCAAGGCCAGAACTAGGGGCAGGGAGTAGAGGCACCAGCCTAGGGCGCAACTATAGGGGGATGCTGGGCAGGTACCTGTTAAAGTGTCTTCTGCCTACCCCTAGTCCTTGTTAGCTCCTTGTTAGCACTCCTCTTTCACTCTCTCCTGTGTTGCTCTCCCTTCCCTCCCTTCTGTCGCTCTCCCTTCCCTCCCTTCTGTCGCTCTCCCTTCCCTCCCTTCTGTCGCTCTCCCTTCCCTCCCTTCTGTCGCTCTCCCTTCCCTCCCTTCTGTCGCTCTCCCTTCCCTCCCTTCTGTCGCTCTCCCTTCCCTCCCTTCTGTCGCTCTCCCTTCCCTCCCTTCTGTCGGTCTCCCTTCCCTCCTTTCTGTCGCTCTCCCCTCTGTTACTCTCTCTGTCCTACCCTCAGTCACAAGGTGGGGAGAGGCCTGGTGTTCGGCTGGATTGCCTAGGGCTTGGCGCGGCCCTGTTCCAAAGATTTATTTTGCTCAGTGTTTGGTGCCCCAAAGGGACCTTTGGTAGGAGATAAATAATTCCTCTATTTGACTCCAGACAAAGGTGTGGGGAGTCAAAACATTGAGTAAAATAAATCTTGGGTAGACTAATTCAACAAACCCTCTGAATTCTATTGTATTGTTTATATACTGCATAGCTATAATACACAAGAGCCATGAATATCATATAAATGATATCCTTATAAATGGTGCTTAATGTCATCAGTCATAACTGTTACTTAGTGATGTCATTTCTGTCACATGACTGACAAATGTGTGTATTATAATGAATAACGTACGCCCTGCTGTAAAATATTAAAAGTCATGGCCTTCAGTCTTGTGCTTTCATATGGTCATCAAACTCCTTTATGACTTATAATTTCCTTATATTTTGCAATAGGGGGTACTTAATTCACTATAATGCCAACTTATATTGGCAACATTTGCAATATTAGTGTCTTAGTCATTTTCTAGACTGGTATTGGTTGAAGGAGGACTAACCCCTAAAAATGAATGGTGCTAAAAATGCCACATTTTATATAGTGAACTTATTGCACGAGGCTAAAGTTTGAGCTTGTCAATAGCAGCAATGATCCAGGACTTCAAACTTGTCACAGGGGTCACCATCTTGGAAAGTGTCTGTGACACTCACATGCTCAGTGGGCTCTGAGCAGCTGTTGAGAAGCTAAGCTTAGGGCTCGTCACTAATTATCCAGCAGAAAATTAGCTTCCCTGGCTGTAATATAAGCTGATGCTACAGGTGATCAGTGTCGGACTGGCCCACCGGGATACCAGGAAAACTCCCAGAGGGCACAGGTGTCAGTGGGACCTCTTGCTTCTAACCATTTGGCCTATTTCATGGTCATTCCATATTTCTTTATGGGGAAAAATGCTCAACAATAGAAGAATATAGTAAGTAGATATAAAAGACTAGAAGAATAAAGAGGTTGAGTGAGGAAAGGAGGAATAATAGCTTGAAAGTAGGCGCACGGTCTAAGGTTTTCTGGTGGTCCCCTGGCATCCCAGTTCGACACTGCAGGTGATTATTAAATTCTGCACTGGTTTCTGTGCTGCCATGTAGTAATTATCTGTATTATCAGCCTTATAGTCTGACATTTACATGATATATAGTCCACACAGATCTTTACTACTGAAGGGCTGTGGTTGCCTTGGGCTGGTACAGAAGCACAAAACTTCATGTACAACATTTCTAGCTACTTCTTTAGTGAGGCTTTACTTCTCCTTTAAGGAGTACTGATAATCAACAATGCTAGTTTTCCAAGAATAATATGTGTTGATATCTCATCTGTGTTGGATAGACTACGAATCTTTACATTTGTAATATTCTTAACTGCAAGTTTATTTGAGTTTATAAATGACATATAATGAGAAATATCAGAGTTCAAGGTCCCTCTGCTGCAATTACTCAAATGACAAATTAGAATGTTATAGGGAGTACATTTTTTCATGTTTAAATATGATCTCAGGAACCATTTTATTATTCCATACTGAGAATGACATACAGTACCTTGCATTATCCATTATCTGTTTAACTTTATTTTTGCAGATACCCACTTTCTCATATTATCATTTATAACATTTTGTAGAAATAAAATTGTGAAATTCATTTCATAAGATCTGGTATTCCAAGTATGAACATCTATTTTTGTTTTACATTTAATAGCAATCGTAGGTACAGCCTTCATTGCATGGCTTCCTGAAAGTCACATAATAAGATCTAAGAAGCTAATTTTCAATGCACAACATCTAAGGGGTAATATACAACCATACGTGAAGTGGGCTAAGTGCAATTGAAAGGAGAACTAAGCCCTAACATTAATATGGATAAAAATGCCATATTTTATACTAAACTTATTGCACCAGCCTAAAGTTTCAGCTTGTCAATACCAGCAATGATTCAAGACTTCAAACTTATAAATTACGTAAAGATCCACTACCTGGAAAACCTCAGGTCCCAAGCATTCTGGATAACAGGTCCCATAACGCTTCAGGTATGGGATTAATTATCCAGAAACCCGCTATCCAGTAAATTCTGAATTATGGAAAGGATGCCTCCCATATATTCCATTATAATCCATAATCAAACATTTCTTAACGATTTCCTAATTCGCTGTAATCATAAAACAGTACCTTGTACTTGATCCCAACTAAGACATAATTAAACCTTATTGGGTTTATTTAGGGGCAGATTTATCAAGGGTCAAATTTCGAAGTAAAAAATACTTTGAAATTTGAACATCGAATTAAAATACTTAGAATATCGAATTCGAACTTTTTTGTGTATTCTGCGGTCGAAGTAAAATCGTTCGATTGAACGATTAAATACTTAGAATCGGACATTTCGAGCGATTTTAATGTACGATCGAATGATTTTACTTCGACTTCAAAAAGCTTACAAAAATGCTGTTGAAGGCCCCCATAGGCTAACATAGCACTTCGGCAGGTTTAATTTGTGAAGTATTGAAGTCGAAGTTTTTTTAAAGAGACAGTACTTCGATTATCAAATGGTCGAATATTCAAACGATTTTACTTCAAATCGAATTCCAAGTAAATTTGAAGTCGTAATATCCTATTTGATGGTCGAAGTAACCAAAAAATTACTTAGAATTTTGATTTTTTTTTTTTACTTCGAAAAGTCCCTCAAATTCCCTTTGACCCTTGATAAATCTGCCCCTTAATGTTTACATGATTTTCTAGTAGACTTAAGGTAAGGTAAGATTCAAATTATGGAAATAACCCTTATTCGGAAAACCCCAGGTCCTGGGCAAGTCCAGGTCCCATACCTGTATTAGACTTACTGGATGCAAGTCTGGTCAGTCTTTTGATGCAACCCACTGTGAGAACCATGGATATACCACCAGGTCTAGGGTTTGTGACTCCAGGGTTTGCAAAAAATTTCACTGGCACACAAGGCAAAGCTGAATGGAAAACCTTTGCTAATTTTATTTGCGGAGTGCAAATAAAAGTGCAAAGTGCTCCAGGTTTCCCTAGCATCTCATTCATCAGAAGAGGCAGGGTGTATGCAAATATGTGGAAGTTCAAGGGTTTGTTCTGAAGTATATATCATAATTGATTACATAAATATAACCTCTCTATTGTGTCAGATTTAGGGTGCCTGCTGTTCTGGATCCATTCATAAATGACCACTAAGATTTTGTGTCACTTGAGCTTCATACTCCATGGAGTTGTGATCTTGTGGCTTCGAAAATGGTTACTAGTAGTGATGGGCGAATTTATTCGCCAGGCGCAAATTTGCGGCGAATTTGCACGATTCTCCACCAGCGAATAAATTAGCGAATCCCCCGTGAAAATTCGCCGGTGTCAAAAACATTTTTTCACAAATTTTTTGCCGTTTCGTGAATTTTGCGAGAAATTCGGGAAGTTTTCGGCAAAGCGAAAACGCGCAAATTCGACCATCACTAGTTACTAGACACTTCTAAACTGCAAACTGAATATTACAGCTTTACCAGTAGATCCAGCCTGTAGAGTTGCAATCCCTTATGTCTTTTAGTCTAGACTTGGCCAGTTCTTTTCGGGGGTTATTTACTAAAATCCGAAAATTTCTCATTATTTTCTTAAAAACCCCTTCAACCAAACTCCCATGCGCATTTTTACCATATTTATCAATAAATGAACTTGAAAAAATCTGGTGCGGGATAAAATCGTGAAAAAATCCAAATCATACAATATTTTTGGATTTAACGCCCAAAAACTCACCTGGATTATCACCGGAAAACCACAAATTAATCAGATTATTGTACAAACCCCAGCGCAGATCATGATATATTCCAATTGTAAATGGGACATCTGCCATTGATTTCTACATGACCTCGGCAGGTTTGAGTTGGAGTTCGAGTACTTTTTTTCCAGAATTTAAGCAGCATTGGGGTTTAATATATCATGAAAAATGTTAGGTTTTTTTGTCTGAAAAAATTGTATTTTTCCCTTTAAAAAAATCTTTAGAAAAAAACAGACTTTATTAAATAACCGCCTTAATGTTGGTATTGGGTCTATAACATTTTTAGAGTTCAGGAGTTAATGCACAAATAGATGTGTTAAAGCTCTTCTTCTGCTACAGTATCATATGGGTGACTTGCTCTGCATTACAGTGGATATTGCAGTGGATATGGAGGTAGCACCCATGACAATAAACTATGGGAATATAGAGTTTTTTTAAAAATCTCATGTTTTGACCATAGACGTGATTGCACAAGTTAGTGATTTCCCTCAAAGTCCCCTAGTGTGAGCACTAATAGAGCTAGAAAAAACATTATTTTCCTATTGACTACTCAAAGCAGCAGATTTACTTACACCCGAGTCCAAATTTTTGCTTTATCATAAAGAATGCTGGCGTACATTCGTCAGCAAAGATTCGTAAGCGCAAATATTTCTTAGCGATTTTCTCCTAGCGAAACTTACTTACGCTTATGTCATAAAAAGGCAGCTACATAAAGATCGTACAGTATATGTCTATTTATTAGTGATCTTGGTGAAATTGCTGGACGTGGCCATTTTTTATAATCCAAAGAAGTAAAATCAAGAGAATAGAGAAATAGAACAAGAGCCAACCCTAAAACAAATGTGGCATGTTAAACAAACTGTAAATAGTGATGGGCGAATTTGCGCCATTTCGCTTCCTGCGAAATTCACGAAACTGCAAAACTGGCCAAAAAAAAGTCAGTTTTTGATGGCAGCATCCGTTTTTTGCCCATCACTAACTGTAAATGATATTTTAAACCAACAAACAGTATCTGAAAATCCTAGTTAATCAAAGTGCCAGGTATATATCTTTTTTTCTGCCTTTAAAGACAACTTTCCTTTCCTTTTGCACCCAGAAACTCCAAAAAATTCACAAAACGCATTCAAGTTAATGGGTATTTTTTCATGCAACAGTTTTCAAACCGCTCAACAATTTTTTTTCTATAGGGTTTTTTCACTGTGAAATGCAGGGAAATATTTTGCTCGTCACTACTCCCATTTTCTTGTGCAAACATATCACTTGTTTTGTTTTGATTATAGCAAAATCAGTTTTCTTGTCTTTTATTAAACTTTGTAAAAAGTTTCCAGGCAAAAGTACTTCAAGTTCTGAAAATCCTAAAAGTTTCAGAAACTCTGCAGCTCAAAATTCTAATTTGTTCATGAAAAATGCCAGGGCTGCATCTCTTTTTCTGCCTTTGAAGACAACTTTCTCTTCGTTCCGCACCCAGAAGTCAACAGAGTAATGATTCAAACAGTTCATTAACTTCATTTATTTATTAATGGGATGGTTTTTATTTTAATGAAGAAAGTGGTTCTGAAAAGAAAATGGGAGAAATACCAAAACAACAAAGTTTATTCATTATCCAAATAACTGACATCTTTAGACATCATGTCTCTTTTCATGTTTTCTTAAAATAATAGCTGCTCTTTTGTATTGTCACAGTTTATCACATAATCACACTTTATAAATATGAAAAAATGCCAGCGTTTTGTCTTTTTTTTTTTAAGGACTTTTTTTGAATACCGGAAATTATGTCAATGACATAATAATGTTGTGGATGTAGCCTCAGCTTATTAAATTGCCAGTGTCAACCTGAAAATAAATAATCAAACTATCGATCATTTGCCTGAGAGAAAATACGCTTGGTGAAAGTGAAAAGGCTTGGAGAGTGTTACGTTTTTTTTTGCTAGCAAAGTGTCTTACTTGCCTTTCAATAAATAGGCGTTATCATTGCAAATTGTCATTTTGCCAAATTTTCTCCAAAAACACAATGCTCCCTTTATTAAATGTGCCCCAAAGTACCTTGGAGGGTTTTTTTTTTCAATTTTATTATGTCTATATTGCCTTCAAATATTCGCCAAAGACTGAACACATATCTACCTCACCATCTGCAGAGATGGTAAATACTAAGGCTAAGAATGATTAGCAGTGAATAGAGAAGGTGAAAACCAATTAATTTACAAACTTATGACACACAAAAAATATGAATCTCTATTTTTAAAAGGACACTAGAGCTTCCCTGCTCGGAATTTATTATTTTTGCATAATGCATCAAAAATCAAAACTGAGCAAAAAAAATCCTTATATAAATAAATCATCATTGCTATAGAGGTATGGGATTTGGTATCCAGAATGCTTGGGACCAAAAGTTTTCCAGATAAGGAAAAAATAAGGAATCAAGGGTTTAAATAAGATTCTATGGTTATGTTGGACCTTTCTGAAGAGCAGGTTTCCAGGTTCTAACCAGGTTTAAGGGGCCTAATTATTAAAATTCTAAATTTTCTGATCCAGTTTTAAAAGGAAAAAAAAATTGTGATTTTTTTTTTTCTAGATTTATTGTTTGTACCCTGAAGCTGCTAATAATTTGAATCTGAAAATACTCCAGCTAAAAGCTGTCTCAATTATTTAAAAGTCAACCCATGGAACATGTTTTTCGCCTTCATGGTTCTCAATTTTGGGGCTTTTATAACTGGTTTTTGTTTGATAACCCGAATAATTTAAGGTTTCAGGTGACTCGAATGTCGAATCGGATTGACACACGATTTTGCCTCAACATTTTTTTACACTGATTTTTTTTGAGAATAAATATTAAAATATTAGGAGGGGTTCGGGTTTGGGAGTTTGGTCAAACTTTTTTTATAATAAAGTGAAAAAAAGTTCAGTTTTAGTAAATTACCCCAAAATGTCTACATACAATTTTTTTTATATATTCATCTCTTTCAATTCACCAACAAGCCAAGTAGTATCATGAGGCAGTTCAACCAGTGTCGGACTGGGACACCTGGAAAATACCCGGTGGGCCCCCACCTGCCCAGAACTGGTTCCCCAGCCCCAGGTATGCTATTAAGAATTAAACGTACGCGCTGTTAGCGCACGTGCGCGAGCAGCGGGATGCGTCTGCGCATTTGGTAGCATCATGATTTGTCTGTGTGTGTGCCAACAGCGCAACATGTCCACCAACAGTGCGCCAGGCCAAAAAATAATCCTTTCAGTACATCTCCCCTTTGAAACACAATAAACACAATATTCTATTGATTTTGCCCCTGGACAAAGGCCTACTCTACCTTCAGGTATATGTTGCTTTTCTATTTGCTTTTCTAATATTCTATTAATATGGATCTCCTTTGGAAGTGATACACAATAGGCACATAGGGGCAAGTTCACTAAGATGCGAGGTTGCGCCAGGCGCAACTTCGCCGTGCTTCGTCGCGCTTCGCCGCGCTTCGCCGCACTTCGCCAGGCGTAGTTTCGCCAGCGCTCCGCAAATTCACTAAAATCCGAAGTTGCGCTCAGGGGTAGCGTAAGGTTGCGAAGTTGCGCTAGCGTTGATTCGCTATATAAAGCGAAGTTACGCTAGCGAAGGCTAATTTGCATATGGCGCCAAATTCAAATTTCAATGGAGGAATACGTATCTGCACTACAAATGCCTAGAAAACCTTCAAATCAGCAAATAAAAATTTTATTTTGCCCTACACATGTGCCCACTGTCTAGCTAAGTTGCCATGAGTCAGGAAATGTAGGGGGGAAGGAGGGGAGCCCCAAAAAAATTTTCGATCTTTTTCAGCCTATCGCCCATAATGTAGAAAACACGCCAGCGTTTTTTGGGACTTAGAAAAAATTTTGACTTTTTTTGAAACAATCCCTATCTACTCTAAGGTAAAAAGTAAAGTACAGGTCATGACAAATAATTTACTGTAGCTCAGTGTTAGACTGGCGAACTGGGAGAATGAGAAAACGCCTTGTGGGCCCCATTCCAGGTCTATCTGGATCAAACTCCCCCCACCAAACATGGCAGCCATGACCTCTTATTTACGCATACCCACCCCCTTTGTGACATCTGACATAGGCAACATTTTCTGTGTTTTTCAAATTATTTTTGATGGTTTTTGCAGCTGAAAGGAATATTTGTCCCTTACTCTCCTCTGGTCCTGGCTCCATCTACAATTACATTTAGATATTACCGAAACTATTGGACATTTTTATTTCATACATTAATGTAAATTTTGTAAATTCATCTAAAATTTGGTTGGCATATACCTTATATTATGAACACAGTTGTTGGGTGGACATCCTCTTTTACATATGCTATTATAATGGCAAAACATGGATATATTTTTTTTGTGGATTTTTCACCATTAGGTCATTTTTTAGTTATTTGATGTAACTAGAAAGGGATATTCCCATTAATAAGACTTTGCTATGAGAAGTAAACACAGAACATTTAATTCTGGGAGACCTCAATATTTAGAATCTCAGAATGTATATTGTGGTGTACGCTGAGAGAATAATGGTCTGTTGTTAACAGATGTACTTTGAAACAACAGCCAATAACTTCATATAAACAAAGGAGAGCGGCTGTATTGCACCAACAGCATCTCAGCATGAAAAATGAATGATAAACTGTGACATTACAAAAGAGTGGCTACTATTTAAGAAACCATATAAAGAGACATGATGTCTAAAGATGTCAGTTATTTGGATAATAAATAAAATACTTTGTTGTTTTGGTGCTTTTCCCATTTTCTTTTCAGAACCACTTTCTTCATTATTCATTCACAAAAACCATCAAATGAATAAATAAATAAAGTTTATGAACTGTCTAAATCAATACTCTGCTGACTTCTGGGTGCAGAACGGAGAGAAAGTTGTCTTAAAAGGCAGAAATAAAGATTATTATTATTAACATTTATTTATATAGCGCCAACATATTATGCAGCGCTGTAAAGTAAATGTGTTTATACAACTTAATTACATACATAGAACATATGGAGTTACATACATCACAACCAATACCGGTACAAAAAGTGAGGAAGACCCTGTGCAAAGAAGCTTACAATCTAAAGGTAAGGGAATAAGACACAAGATGTAGTAGTAGTGGGCAAGATCAGAATTGAGTGGTGAGAGATGTGGTACTGTATGTGGTATTGCATTTGGTAGTTAAGCCGAGTGAGTGTAGGCTTCCCTAAAGAAGTGTGTTTTAAGAGATCTTTTGCAGAAAGCAGAAAGGTTGGGAGAAATTCAGACAGACCGTGGGAGAGAATTCCAGAGGAGGGGTGCAGCACTTGCAAAGTCTTGAATGCGAGCATGTGAGGAGGTAATGAGAGAAGAGTTGAGTAGCAGGTCAGTAGAGGAGCATAGCAAGCGGTTGGGTGAGTATATAGAGATAAGATCAGAGATGTAGGGTGGGGCAGAGTTATGAAGTGCTTTGAATGTCAGGGTCATTAATTTGAATTTTATTCTGAAAGGTAGCAGAAGCCAGTGTATGGATTAACAGAATGGCGAGGCAGAGGAGGAGCGGTTGCTGAGGTTTATGAGCCTCGCAGCAGTGTACACTATGGACTGGAGAGGTGACAGTATCTGGAGGGAAAGGCCAATTTAAAGAGAGTTACAGTAGTCTAGATGCGATATGACGAGACAGTGAATAAGAAATTTTGGCAGCATCTTGGGTGATAAATAATCGTATTTTTGATATGTTCCTTAGGTGGAAGTGACATGATTTACTAAGTTACTGGATATGAGGAGTGAAGGACAGGGCAGAATCTAAGATAACCCCAAGGCACTGGGCCTGGGGAGAGGGGGTGATAGTGAATTGTTAACTATGATGGATACTTCCGGGATGTTACTGGTGTTAGTTGGAGGGAAGAGAACCATTTCCATTTTAGAGCGGTTTAATTTAAGGTACCGTTGCGGCATCCAGGTAGAGATAGCGGACAGGCAGAAGGAGACCCGAGTTAGTAGTTCTGGCTTGAGATCAGGAGTGGAGAGATAGATCTGAGTGTCATCAGCATAGAGGTGGTAGTGGATGATTAGTTTGCTGATGGAGGAAATATAGAGGGAGAATAATAAGGGGCCCAGGACAGAGCCTTGAGGAACCCCAACAGAAAAAGGAAGGGGAGAAGATGCTTCTCCATTGTAGGAGGTACTGAAGGAACGATTAGTGAGGTAAGAAGAGAACCAGGACAGGGCCAGTTCAATACAAAAGGGGGGTTGTGGAAGCACTCTTAAAAATGTATTAAAGTATAATGGAAGTGCTACTGACTTGGCCAAATTAATCAGTGCACATTCCCTGGGCCCCTGTCTAAGTAATTCAGTATAAATGCAAGTGCATGTGCTCACAAAGACAGGGGTTTTTAGTTACAAAGTTATGATCATAAAAAGTTGATAAGCCACCATACCACGTCAAGGTAAACCCCATACGGTGGTCCCTAACTTGTTTACCTCTGGTCATAGTATAAAAGGTCTTGTGCCTCTCTGCATAGTAGAAATAGAGATACAGCCCTGGCACTTTTCATTCAACTTTGACAAATTAGGATTTGCAGCTGCAGATTTCTGAAAAATCTAGAATTTTAAGACCTTGAAACATTTTTTTGTATAGTAAAAGAAATCGTTGCGTGAAAAAATGCCCATTGACCAATGCATTTGGTGAATTTTTTGGAGTTTCTGGGTGCAGAAGGGAAGGAAAGTTGTCTTGAAAGGCAAAAAGATATATCCCTGAACTTTCATTAAATAGGATTTTCAGACTCAGATTTTTTCCCTAGGTTTTTTGCCTGGAACCAATGTACAAAGTTATGGAAAAGACAGGGAAAACTGATTTGCTATAATCACAACAAAACATTAAAGTGATGTGTTTGCAAAAAATGCAGCAGGGATGAACAAAATATTTTGCCACATTTTGCAGCAAAAAATAGCCCATAGACTCTAATCTATAGTAATAAAATTGTTGCAAATTGTTCAAACTGACTTCAAATTGACCTCAATGAGTTTGGCAAATTTTTGATGAAGAGAATTGGGTCAGATTTGTTCATCACTAAAGTAATAAAGTGTTGCCGGAATCAGAATTCGGGTTTCACAAATTTTTTGCCGTTAAATGAATTTCGCGGGAAATTCTCGAATTTTTCGGCGAAGCAAAATGGGAGAAATTCGTCCGTCACTAATGGAGGATATAAGTAAATACCTAAGACTAATTCCAGATAAGGTGTTTTGTTGCCTTTACTAAAGCACCTGAATACAACTTGCCATTGGGACCTGGGAAAAAACATATGAATGACAAGTCCAAGCTAAATTGTCTTCCTCTGCAATTTATACCAATTCAAATACATTCATATTTTTGGTGCTATTTTGTCCTTCACAAGTAACATTATTTAACTATGGTTAGTAGATATCTATGTTTTATTAAGATAAGTTAAGACGGTAGGGCTTTTTGTTCATAACTGTTAAGTACAGTCCTACCTAACTGGGTCAGTGCAGTTATTGGTGGAAATACCAGTTTCCCCATCCAGGTGTAGGACATGCCCCATGGGAGGTGGGGATGGGGAATCCTTACTGATCCAGGGATGTCTAGTTGGTTCTCCAGTCTTATAATAGGTAGGGAATAAGCCATATTAGATATTTGTGGACTAAATGGTACCATTTTGCACAAGCCCCTAAACTTAATAACTACAAGCCGTAATTTTGGATTTAAGCAGAGTTATTCTGCAGGAAGGAGG
Source organism: Xenopus laevis (assembly GCF_017654675.1). Lineage (NCBI taxonomy): Eukaryota > Metazoa > Chordata > Amphibia > Anura > Pipidae > Xenopus > Xenopus laevis. The sequence continues at coordinate 129,928,861 of NC_054380.1, forward strand.
TCATAAGGTTCTCACACATATAAAAACCCTTTAATGGTGGCCTTATACTATACTTTGAAAAATTGGTGTTTGCTATGGACATCTCTAACCTTTAAAAGTTGGGAAAGGATCGGACTGTGAGACCAAAGTTTTTCACATGAAATGCAGCCAAGCAAGGAGGTGATCAGGAAAAATATGACTGGAGGTAAATAGGATCACCATATTGGTTTACCATAACATGATATGGCGTCTTGGTAATTCTATGATAACAAACTTCACAGGTGCACATATACTGAGCTTTCAACCTAGTTACAGTAATGGCAAACTTTTATACATCTCCAAAGCTATTGAACCCTTTCAATAAAAAAACCCGAAAAACTGAGTGCAGTACTGTCACAAATCGGCATCCAGAATCCAGAACCAATGTTAGGCTCCCTGGTATTGGCTCTTACTTCTGCCTTACAGCTGCCTTTCACCTCAGGAGGAGCCCTCAGCTAATTGGATGCCGCCAGGTCTTATAAAGAGAGGAGCCAAGCTAAGGGTTCTGGACGAGCAGAGGGCACGATCATTAGCAAAGTCTTTTTGGGCAGAAGGTCACAATACAAGGAGCAAACAGAAAACTTAGTCAAACCAGGCCGGGTCGGTGCAGGCAGAATTCAAGCGGTGTCAGACAGGCAAGGGTCAAAACCGGTAGATCAATCAGAGTAGTCAAAACAGGCACTAGTCGGGTAACGGAGTGTAGAGTAGTCAAATAACAGGCCAAGGTCAGGATTACAGAAGTTAGGAGAAAGTCAGGCAGGCAGGGGTCAAAACACGAATCAGAATAAACCAGAATAGCATGCAGGAACTCACGAATGGAACCAAACAACGGGCAATGAAAATTACACAGAGTCCCCTTTAAATATTTGAATTTGGCGCCATTGTGTGCTGATATCATGACGCCAGCGCCAAATGCGCCTATAAAAGTAGAAGGTGCGTGCCACGCATTGGAGGAGAAGCATGGCAGGTGACCCCGCCGACCCCCATGAACCACTAGACCACCAGGGTAAGTTGTTACAAGTACAAGGCCACAAACACAACATTTTTGTGTTTAATCAACCCTTCATCAGGTATAGCCAAGATCATTTAGGCTTTTAAATTACCCAATACCGACCCGCCTCACAGCAGAAGTGGTGAAATTGGTTAAAAGCAAAAATAATTGCACAGTGATACATAATACTCAATATAAGGTTTTTACTACAAACCAAATAAACACAAAAAAGGAAAACATCAATGTTACATGGAAAAGGATGTCGATTTCTAAATGTAATATGTCTTTTTATATAGGCATTTAGCAAAAATTGCTACACATCTTATTTTTGGACTTTCTGTCCTGCCCTGCAGGAAGAAGAATAACCATAGCCCTCCAAAATGGAACATAGAGACCTACGTTCACCCCATGAATATAGTGCTATAAAGAGTAGTCAAAACCTGGTGCTTTTTAAACAATCACTAAGGGGAGCACTTTTGTGCCCATAAGTCCTCTTGCACTTGCTTCCTGGGGTCTCAGTAAATGACCCCCAGTCATCTGTCATTCAAATCTCTGATTGCTTCCTAGGGTCATACTGATAGTCCCAATAAACATACTGACAGTTTATTGGGAATCTGCCAGAATCAAATTATTTAGTGGAAAGCACCTGGCTGATGGACAAAGAGCATTCACAGTTGGGACCTCCACTGCTGAGAACTAATCAACTGTTTCGGGCACAAATACAAGATTTAATGCACAAAAATATGCCTCTGTGAGGTATTTCTATATGAAACGCAGAAGTTACTTCCTGGCTACGTGTAGCACATTGGAAATATGAACACTCAGAACGGGGTTATTTATTAGAATTCAATTTTTTAAGTGAAAAATGTAAAATTTTTAGAGAAAAAAATAAAATTTTTCGAGATTTATTATGCCCTGAAGCTGCTAAAAGTCTGAATCTGAAAATACTCCATATAAAACCTGTTGAATTCTTGTAAACGTCAATGGCAGCTGTACATTTAACCATTTGTGAAAATTAACCCCTGCTTTAATTTTGACACCGGCGTTATAGACAATAGGTGTCCGAATAGTGTTAACACGCAATGGTTTTGACATGACGAATTTTCCGACACGAGTGGAAAAGCGAACTTTCACAGGAGTTTTGCGAATTTACTCGCTGGTGGCGAAATGCGGAAATTTGCCACAAATTCGCGCCTGGCGAATTTATTTGCCCTTCACTAGTTTTGAACCTTCACAAATATTGGAAGTTTGTGGGTGTTTGACGCTGGTTTTCACTGGAAAACCTAAAAAATTTAGTTTTTCAAGTGGCAATTCAATAAAGTTTAACAATTGAATTGAAGCTAAAATTTTCAAGTTTATTTAATAAACTCGAAAAATATTCAAATATAAAATATTTATTTCCATTAGTAAATAACCCAAATTTATGGATGGGAGTTAGGGCGAGTTTGTTTCTGATAAAATATGGGGAAAATGTTTTAGTAAATAATCTACATTAATTTTTATGGGGTAAATAGAAATAATCCCACAGGATTCAATGTTGTCTCTTTGCTTTGATGTGGACATCCCTACCGTTCCAGGACTTTGACAAAGCAAATGTCAGGATGCAGGTGTTGAAAGTGTTTTAATGCCTTGGTTTTATTTTTATACCAAACTGGTTTCAGAAAGCACCTGAAGAGTGACAAGTCTTGGCATACATATATCTAGTTTCAGTTTGAAATACAAACAGAACATTCCCTTTTCTGCCAAGAGGTGTGGAAGCCTGTGAACTTCAATAAACATTAAGATTACATTGAGCTGAATGTTTGCTTTTTGAAATATTTAGCAAAATGTTCTGACTTAAGTCATAATTGTATTCATACGGCAGCATTCTCTGCCTTATTGTTAGGTATTCACCAAATCCATACCCCTATATACTCGAGTTGAAGCCGTCCCGAGTATAAGCCGAGGTACCTAATTTTACCTCCAAAAACTGGGAAAGCTTATTGACTCGAGTATAAGCCTAGGGTGACAAATGCAGCAGCTTCTGGTAAGTTTCAATCAAAAAATTGAGGGTTTCTGCTCCCATTGGAGGTGCCACCGTCTCGTTTTTGGATGCCGGCGACCATTCTTGGAAGCCAGCGAATATTCTTGGAGACTATTCTTGGACGCCGGCGACTATTCCTGGATGCCGGCGACTATTCTATTCCTTTTGCGCTTGACCCGATTATAAGCCGAGGTAGAGTTTTTCAGCATATTTTGGGGGCTGAAAAACTCGGCTTATACTCGAGTATATACGGTTATTTCGAAACTTGAATTCTTCACAAAAAATGTGGTAGATAACCAAATTCTTCCAAAGGAAGACTCGGCCAAATTCAAACTGAAAAGATGCATCCTTACTGCCATGAAATCTAGTTGTGTTTTATCATACAGTTCTGTTTCTCTGCTATTCAAAAATGTCAAGTTGGCCGCACCGACAGTAGTAGCTAAAAAAACAAGATCCAGCTGTTGTTGAATTACAGCTTCTCAAAGAGTTCTGTAAGGTACAGTTCATCAGCAGATGGAGGACTGCAGGTTGGACATCCCTAATTTATGTACAGTATATCTGTGACCTTTTTACATAGGGGCCCCCAACCTTATTGCATTAACAGGGCCCCTTTTTTCTCCAACTCCAATCCTGATTGAAGTTCACACGTCCATACTATGGAACAATAAAACTGCTGCTTTGCTGTTTGAACTAACCATAGAGACTTTCATTCCCAGATGGATGTCATCTTTGAAGTAACACATCATCAGGCTCATGGCACATCAACATTATTTTGGTTCCAGGAGTCTGTAAGGCCAAAGAATTAGATATAAATGTCTTAGGAGACAATTAATCAAAACTTTATATGAAATCTGAAATTTGTCATGAATCATCAGAGAAGACCTAATAGTTTCTCTTCAAATGAAAATTTCTCTTTATCCGTTGGGATTCAGAGACATCTCAAATATAGACCTCTCTTTAACCTTCTCGGTTTATTTCTTTGTTTTGTTTAATTAATTCAACCCAGAATATGTTTAAACTTGATTTTAATCAGTTTTATAGATGTGGGAATAATTTGGATACTAGAGAGATGAGATGATGTAGCTTTCCGTAAGAAACAAATGGTTTTCCAGGTTTTTCCAGTGTGACCTAAGACACCTATATACATTTTATGTATAGTATATATATATATAGAGAGAGAGAGAGAGAAAGAGAGAGAGAGAGAGAGCGAGAGAGAGAGAGAGAGAGAGAGAGAGAGAGGGGGGGGTTTTTCTTTTGTCTCCCCAAGTAAGTGATAAGTTAGAAGAAGCTGAGAAAAGAAGCAAAAAGAAGACAAAGCGGAAATAAGCAACTGACAAGAATTTCCAAGATGGTAACTTATCATTACACCGAGTTAAATGTACTTAAAAGGTCCAAAAATGGAGCTTACATTTCCATTTTGAAGACTAATTTATGATGCAGTAGTTTTAATAAAATCAACTCATGGATTCTTGCTTATCAAGGTCAGAACACCTGTGAAAAGTAATAAGTGATGCTCCAGAAGGAAGACCCAAGCTCATCATATTTAGTATTTTACTTACAGAGTCTTGTTCATCAAGAAAAGGACAAAAAACAGGAAAAAAAAACTCTGCACCAGTTTTCATTTTGGTAATAGTGTGAAAAATGTTCAGTTTAAGCATTCGGCATCAGATTGGGCATGAGTAAATGTTTTTGCCCAGTCCAGTTTTGTGGCAAAATTGGTTTCGTTGGCAGCAAAATTCTTCTCAGATCCTATCAAGAATTTCACTCTATACTCCATAGGATTTAATTTGAATATCTAAGAAGCTGTCTGGGTGCCATGTTTGAAAGAAACTTGCAACACGGAAAGCTCCTTATTCTATAATGAACAGTTGTAGCATAAAGGAAAAGAGCTTCTCTAACAAGGTAGGGCAATGTATATGCGATTGCTTTGCTAAAACACCATAACTGCAATGTAAATAAATGAAAGGATTAACAAAATTGCAGAGGAAAAAAAGAAAGCCAAAATTTTTCAGAAATGTTGCAAAAAAAAAATAAAAATAAATAAAAATCCATTCATTTATTTACATTAAATAAATGAATGGATTTTTATTTTTTTTTATTTTTTTTTTTTGCAACATTTCTGAAAAATTTTCTTTTTTTCCTCTGCAATTTTGTTAATTTTTCAGTGAAGCGAAACGGACAGTTTTACTCATCACAAGTACAGGTATGGGATCCGTTAATCGGAAACACATTATCCAAAATGCTCCAAATTCCGGAAAGGTCATCTCCAATAGACTACATTTTATCCAAATAATCAAAATGTTTACAATTGATTTCCATTTTTCTTTGTAGTAATAAAACAGTACCTTGTACTTGATCCCAATTAAGAGACAATTAATCCTTGTTTGAAGCAGAACCAGCTTGTTGGGGTTATTTCATGTTTACATGATTTTCTAGTAGACTTAAGTATGAAGATCCAAATTACTGAAAGACCCATTATCTGGATTATTCTGGATAACAGGTCCTATACCTGTACTGATCGCAGGAATAACACACAAAAAATTTATAAAATTAATTTTACATTGATGAATGCACAGAACACACAATATTAGGATTTGGACCAAAACTGAACCCACAACAATAGATTAGTCTGCATCTCAAACAATATCTCTAAAGTCACATGATAATTAGGGGTTGGATTCAGTTTGGCTAGGCATTCAGATTTGGTGCAGCCCTGCTTGTATTGAGGTGCAACTATGCTGAAATTTGGCTGAATGTTGCAGTTGTTTGTGTTTGCATCTGTCAGTTATTGAGTCCCTTCATCTTTGATGCTCTTGTTCTCAAATTAAAGTTGAAAATAACATTCATAAAGAATGTAAAAATCATAGCTATGAATCAGAAAATTACATAAAAAGGATTATAGAAATGTTTGCAGAGATTGTTAGATAAACTTAGGATCAAAAAAGCGCCTTACAAATCCCATGTATTTTAAACCTAACAAGCTCTACATTCTAACAGCCTTTATTGACAAACCAAATGGATTCAATTTGATATCTTCAGCTGGAAAAGTTAAAAAAAAAAACAATTTATTTGTAATGGTCAAGTGGTTTCTGGCACCAAGAGATCTGCTTTGGCATAAAACCACAAAAAACAGGGGGGAGTATAGAATCCTGGGATTTTCAAACAAATATACTGTATATGCCTTCAGAAAAATAATTCAATATGGCTTTCAGAGTTTTATTCCTCCCCATATTAATAATGAAATCAAAACGATTCCTTTCACATTAATATATGACTTTTCTAAATTCATTAAATGGAGTTTGAATATTTTCAGATATCCGCAAATAAATGAAAGCAGGCCCACAATCACAACCACCGATATTTATCATCGAGGGAATTTACATGATTATGAACTCTCTCTCTTTATATATATATAGAAATTCTTCTGGGGTTACATTAACCTAATGGCGTTCTTCCCTTTCATTCACCATCCATCCCATATTGCAAACATCTGCTTGGAAACAAATTAGGCTTTAGATTTGCAAATGACATAGTTGGCTTAGTGAACACTTTGCTCATTTCATATAGCAAATACTTATATTTAATCAAGTTTTTTTAATTCCAGAAACATTAAAGTCTCCCAGGCTAAATAACATGCATTTGTAACCAATTCATTGAAAAAATTACGTAGTTAATGGGGGAGAGTAATGAAACAGAATTGCTCTGTAGCATGAGACTGTTTCTTTCCATTTGCTTATGTGACACAGTATTTCTTGAGTTGAATTGGCAAAGTCCTTGAAATTCCACAAATTTATACCAGATGAAACTCTTCATATTTACTCCAATACACGTAAGATGACTGGAGCTAATGTTATTGATCAATTGCCTCCATTAAATATTTTTCTAAAAGTACTTACACATCTCGAAATGTTCTTAACAAGGAAAATAAATTGGAAATTAAAATAATGTGTTCTTCTATAAATATAGTTTGAACAAATATGTATATATTTTTTTCTATTACATCATTTTAGTTGACCACCTTGGAAACGTTTAATTAGTCTAGAATATGATTTAACAATTACAGTGTATGCTCAAAGATGAAATTTGCCTGTCATTTTTAATACATTGATAAAGTTGAAGAATGGAAAGGTGTTGTTTTTCTTAAAACTACACTGTCATGAACGAGGTCAATCTAAAGCCATTTCTGCATCAATTTATATAACTTGTCCTAAAGTGAGTTAGAACATTTCAGGTCTTACTCTAAGGGGTTTATTTACTAAACGGAAAATGCAAAAATCCCGAAATTGTGTAATGCTAAATGCAAAAATCCCGAAAAACTTGAATTTTTTTTATAAAATCGGACTTGTAAAAATCACTATTTTTTTCGGAATTAATTAAACCCTGAGGATTAAAAATCCAAATCTGAAAATTCAGCATCTCAGACCTGTTGAAGTTGCATATAATGGGAAAAGTCCCAATGATTTTTTTGATGTGCACTGGGTTTCGTGCAATACCCCAAAGTTTTCAGGTGAAAAAATCAGAAAAAAATTACGAAAATCTGACTTTTCTCCGCAAATTTTTGGAATATGTTAGAATAAATGTAAAAAAAACCGAGCGGATTTGATCAGAATTTGCAGCAGAAAATGTTGAGATAAAATCGGACTTTGATAAATAACTCCCTAAGTTTTGCCTCTCGGAGTACCTGGAGTAAGGAAGACAGGTTGTACAGAAATGTTATAAAAGGTGCAACGTGGGTCGTGTAATCCACAGCAACCGATCTGATGTTTTTTTTTTTTTTCAGACAACTAAATGGGTTACAAGACTACTAGTAAAATGTGAACCGTTTAAAAAGTGATAAATGTTCAGTCTCAACAGCAGCTAAGGGTTAAAAAAAAACAGCTTCAAACCATGCAAGAGGCAATATGACTATAAAGATTTTCATTCATCCAGGTCATGGTATCTCTAGTATAGGTAAATCTTAAACAACTGGACTTGCTGAGTAATCAATGAAGACATTTCACTACTCATCCGAGCAGCTTCTTCAGTTCAACTGACTGGTGTGGGAATTTCACGGCATATAAACATGCAAGAAGCAGTGCTAGGGATATAGGCCAAAAAGTTATAGAATTTAGAACAGTGATCCCCAACCAGTGGCTGGCAAGCAATATGTTGCTTTCCATGCCCATTGATGTTGCTCTCAGTGGCCTCATAGCAAGTGCTCATTTTGAAATTCCTGACTTAAATTTAAGTTTTGAAGGCATAAAGGCACAGATTTACTCCAACAGAGCCACCTGCAGGCTACCAATCCACATGGAGCTATCATGGCCTTTATTTGGTAAATATATTATGCTTGTGTGGCTCTCCAACAGTTTGGAGGCAAAAAAGGTTGGGGTTGTAAGTAAATGACCCCTTATAATTCACTTGTAAGAATGTAAGAAGATGCAGGAACAAACAGAAATTAAGTAGCTGCTCACTTTCAAAACAATCAAGAAATAAACAAATCAAGAAATTGCATTGTTCATTGATGTTGTATTGGTCCAGTGACTGTCAATTTGCTGTTAAAAAGTATGTGGCTGATTTCTCAAAATTTAAATCGACATTTTACCAAGACTCGATTTTTTCAAGACAAATATTGCAAACTCAAGTTTTCCAAATTCAAATTTTTGAGATTCATCAAGCACAATAAAAGAAAATGAAATCTTGATTTAAAAAAATGCACCTATTGGCGAGTTCTTGTAGATGTTAATAAGAGTTGTATTTGCAAAAGTCAAGCTTTTTTTTCTATTTGAGTTTTTGACATGGATTTAAAATTTGGAAGAATCATTAAAAACCAAGGTTTTGCTGCTGTCGAGCTGTCTTTTCGCATTGTTCTGCAATTTTTTTGGTTCTCATTTGCATGTTTTTTAAATTTTTAAATTCCAAAAAAGAAGGCAACTCAATGGTTATATGTTTCATGTTTATAAACTTGCCCCTATTCAATTTTACTTACAGCTTTAAAGCAAAATTAAGATTTTTTAAATGTATTTTTGGTACCTTGTTTAGAATCATTTGATTGAAGGATTTAGGGGCAGATTTATCAAGGGTCGAAGTGAATTTGAGGGAATTTTCGAAGTAAATAAATTCGAAATTCAAAGTAATTTTTTGGATACTTTGAATAGGATACTACGACTTCGAATTGACTTTGAAATCGATTTGAAGTAAAATAGTTTGAATATTCGATAATCAAGGTACTGTCTCTTAAAAAAAAACTTCAACTTCAATAGTTCTCCAAATTAAACCTGCCGAAGTGCTATGTTAGCCTATGGGGACCTTCTAGACCTTTCTAAGTCTTTACACATCTAAGTAAAATTGTTCGATCGTCTGCTAAAATCATTCGAATGCTAAGATTCGAACGATTTTACTTCGATCGTTCAATGGCCAAATTCGGTGAGAAATTCTTTGACTTTGATATTCGAAATCGAAGTATTTTAATTTTATTTTTAATTTAATTTTGTAGTTCCTGAATCGACTTAAGCCACATAGGGTAGGAAGGGGGGTCAGGGGCTTTCCAATGCTGAGCAATGAGTTTACATGCTAAAAAGAGTAATTTATGTACCATAGTGTGGGCTGGACGTGTTAATGGTTTTGGGGGAGCCATACCCATTAAATACCATTTTGGGTCCAACGGTATTTCAAACCCCAGCATCTTTGTGATACGAGTTTGTATCGCTACCCAAAAGGGTATAATTTCTGAGCAAGCCCAGAAAATGTGAAAAATGGTGCCCTCTTCCAAACCACATCTCAAGATGGTGAAATTACTGGATTAAGTTTATGTAGTTCAGTCCTGGAGTAATAAATCCTGTGTACAAAGTACAATTGCAAAATCCTATACTTATAAATAGGAGAAATCCGAAGAGGAGTATGGAGTACCTGGTCCCATTGCTCATCAGTAAATGGTAAGAGATCTGCCTCCCAACGCTCTCTCACTTTCAAGGAGGTTTTCTGTAAATTGGTGGTTTGAAGGGCCTTATAAAAAGAGGAAATTTTGTGACAAGGTTGGTCCTGCTTAAACACCACAGCCACAGATGTATTCTGTAAATGAAAGTTACACTGTTTAAGTGCTTTCTTCTCTGCCCATCTCAATTTGTGGTATGTCAGCCACTGAGATGAGGGAATTATATCTTGCTCATTCCAGACCTGATCTAGATAGTAAATCCCAGCTTCAAGCCAGACCTTTGGTATTTCAACTTTATCTAATGGGGCAAATTTAGCATTGTACCGTAGAGTTGTAAACGGATCTAGGCCCTTCGAATTGGTAAAATGGTGAACCCTTGTGAGAATATCTCTTTGTAATTGTAGAAGTGGATTATTCTTAGAGAGCTTAGCATTTTTTGGGTATATAGTTGCTAGGGCATAAAAAGGAGGTAGGTCTGTTTGTAATATCTCCTGCCACAACTGATACACAGCTTCCCCTTGCCCAGTGAATTTCAAAGACCACATTTGTGAGAGTTGTGCAGCCACATAGTACTGGTGCATATCAGGCAGCGCCATTCCTCCCTCATCTTTTGGTTTACATAGTGAAGATAAGGACAGCCTGTTGCAAGAGGTACCCCAAATATTCCGTCTAAACATAGAGGTCAGGTCAGTGAAAAAGTGGTTCTGTATTTTAAGGGGGTGTGCCATAATACATACAATAGTTTAGGTGCTATAATCATTTTAATGGTCTGGATACGTCCCGTGGGGTTCGAAGTATTTTTTACTTCGAAATTCGACCCTTGATAAATCTGGCCCTAAATGTGAAGGATATTTCTTTCTTAAAACGCAAAATCTATGTCTGTTGTCATAAATCTTGAGAAGAGAGCATGGGGGGAATGCAATCAAACTATGAAATAAAACAAAAAGAATTCTAACTGTGTTTAATAGATAGTTTATTATATTGCAGACTGCAATGTATATTTTAATATGCAATTTTAAAATGGAATTGATATTCATTTATTAATGTGCTAGAAAGAAAATGTGGAAAATCTGTTCATACAGAAGATACACAGGGTCCCATTTACTTAGTTCGAGTGAAGGAATAGAGGAAAAATAGTTTTAAATTCGAATGTTTTTTTTGGCTACTTCGACCATCGACTACGACCTTCGACTTCGAATCGAACGATTCAAACTAAAAATCGTTCGACCATTCGATAGTCGAAGTACTGTCTCTTTAAAAAATTCTTCGACCCCCTAGTTCGCCACCTAAAACCTACCGAGGCCAATGTTAGCCTATGGGGAAGGTCCCCATAGGCTTCCTAACAATTTCCTGATCGAAGGAATATCCTTTGATCGATGGATTAAAATCCTTCAAATCGTTCGTTTCAAAGGTTTTAATCGTTTGGTTAACGATTATTCCTTCGATCGTTCGATCTTAGGAATAGTGCAAAATCCTTCGACTTCGATATGCGAAGTTAATTAACCCTCGATATTCGACCCTAGGTAAATGTGCCCCACAGTGTGCATTTTGTTTCCCATAAGCCACATGTACAAACCTAGCAACATCGTCCTGATTTTTTTTCCTTTGCCATTTCTGTGTAAGAAACTTGCCATTGTGCTTTTCTGGCAGTAGCAAAGAAAAGCCTTTTCCAGATGTGATTTCCCAATTCTCCAAAGAGAATAATAGTTATCATAAGATTGATGGTGAATAATTTATTAATCAGGGTTTTCTGTGCTGCAATTCAGAAATCTCCTTATTAAGATGAAAGAGATTTAAAATAAGTCATTTAAGCAAAATGTGGATAACATTAAACTATCAAGTTACTCCTTGTGTTCCAATGATTTTAATGACTGTTTGTTTTATAGGTAGCAGCATATCATCGTAATGACATATTCTACACAATCAGTGCATGGGAAATAAAATAGCAAAGCAGCCATTCAGCGAATGTCACTATGTTATTGTAATTTTGCACGACATTAAATGTTCCTAAATATTCATTATAGCGTAATGAAACTCATGAATTGTGGCTTCTTGTACTCATATATATTTAACCTGCCTGTTAAGGAATCTAATTATTTCTCTAGAAGAATCAGAAATGAAATATCCATCTGTGAATTTAATTTTATTGAATGGAAAGAACTTTTTTTTTTTCTTTTTGAAGCCATTTACTTATTCTTCCAGATACTTATTCTTTCAGCAGCCCAGTTTTCTTAGCATTTTAAATTAGGGATAGCCGAACCTTTAGAGAAATTGCAGAACTGCTAAAATTGCTGGTATCAGGCGTGTTGAGTATATTGTTTGAGATTTACACCCTGGTGAATAGAATGGCAGATGTTTTTATGTAGCTGAGTTCATAGAACACATTGGAATATCAATAGGACAGTACTAATATTTGCATGTCTTGTGGGTGAGTTCTGCATGTGTTAACCTGAGTTCTAATAACAGGTAGGGCAATATATATATATATATATAGACTTCCCAATGAGTATCCGCACTCCAAGGCTGCTGTTAATGGCGGGGTGTACGGTAATTAGGGATGGGCGAATTTTTTCGCCTTGTTTCGCCGAAAAAATGACGCCCATAGACTTGTATGGCGGCGTGCGACAAAAAAAGATGCGCGTCAAAAAATTTCGCCACACGACAATGCCCTTTAATGGGCATCTGCGACATTTCGCTGGCGGCGAATTTTTGACGAAACGAGTCAAATTCGCCCATCCTTGAGTCGGTAATGTGTACCGTGCACGGTGTATGTATCAATTATCTTCAGACCAGCACTCCCTTTAAAAACTTGGTCATTTTATTGTCGCATAGTATCAAATGCCCGACGTTTCGGTCCACATTTGGAGTACTGTTTCTAAGTAAATCCCTATAGGATGAAGGAGCTAATCATGGCCAGACACTATAGGGCGACCAGGAGGTTGGGTTAAACTCTTGTGAACTTTTGGCAATGTATAGAGCACAGGGCACTTAGGAAAATCTAGCTTCAAAAAATCGAACAGTGTTTTATCTATCACTTTGCAATCAAGTGCCATATTAATTAGAGTGTCAACCTTTTGTTTGAATTTCATTATAGGGTCACCAGTAAGCTGTTTATATACACCCCCATCAGATAATTGACACTGTATTTCATCCCTGTAGTCCTGGTAATTCATAATAACAATCCCCCCCACCTTTATCCGCTGGGCGGATTCCAATGTTATTGTCCATCCCAAAGGATTTAATAGCATCACGTTCAGCCTTGGTGAGATTATCACGAGGGGGACCCTTGTCTACCCCAGTTGCCCGCATTCTTTCAATACCCCGTTTAAACAGTTTTATAGTAGGGTTAGTCATAGGTGGCGTGAATAGACTCTTTAATTTCAAAGGCGGTGTTATCAGCTCAGACTGAACGTTATTCTTAAAATGATCCTTCAGAGATAAAGTACGGCAAAATTTGAAACAATCTATTTCCCAGTTAAACAAGTCAAATTTGCGAGTGGGAACATAGGACAAACCTTTCTGCAGTGGCTTTAATTCTGGTGTAGTCAGGGAGAGTTGAGAGAGATTGAAGATCGGAACATCTATTCCCTGTTGCGGCTTCTGCCCCTTTTTTCCCCTCCTCGTGGGGTATTTGTGCGTCCGCGTCCTATGGGCGGCAGATCCTTGGTGTGCTGAGGTTTCTCTAAAAAAATGGGAGCCACGGGACGCTCCGTCGCCTCCGTCTGTATTGCTGTCAACTGGGCTCCCGTATATATATATATATTTACACATATATATATATATAATAGAATGATATAAGGTGATTCCCACCTCAATACAAGTCACTAGGTTTAAATAATATTTGTACTAATTAACACAACTCTTCATTAAATAATTGATCCCTTAAAGGATAAGCAAACCTTTAAAATAAGTGAAAGTAAAATTGATGAGAGGGCTATTCTAAGAACTTTTGTAATGTACATTCATTATTTATTTATTTTTAATTCCAATATATTAAAGGATACATGTGCTGTTAATATGAATGAATTTTGTTACAACTGCACCACCTGCTGGACAGTTTCCGACCATTCTAATGACCAAGTAGTCAAGGAAGTTGTCAGGAGAAAGAAAGAGGCTGCTCTAATGTTCTTCTGCTTAGGAAAAAAATTAGAAACCTTTCTCAATTCTTTCTTAAGCAGAAGAACATCAGAGCAGCCTCTTTCTCCTGACAACTTCCTTGACTAATTGGTGGTCAGACTGGTGAGAAAATGACCAGCAGGTGGCGCTGTTGTAACTAAATTCATTCATATTAACAGCACATGTATCCCTTAATATCTTGGGGGGAAAAAGGAAATAAATAATGAATGTAAATTGCAAAAGCTCTTAGAATAGCACTCTCATCAGTTTTACATTCACTTATTTTAAAGGTTTACTTATCCTTTAAAGATGCCACATTTGATACCCTTAAAAGCATAGGGTTAGAAAAAAAAGGTTATATAAAACCTACTAGAAAATTTACTGAATGCTAAATTTTGTGTTGTATTTTAGTAGAATTTAATGGAATGTCCCCAAAATACACATTATTTTTAAATGTTTTGGTAAATTCTGCCTTGCAGTTGGGGTATTCCATTTGATTCCAGCTTGGTATGTATGTATGTTCTCCCCATGTCTGCATGGGTTTCCCCTGGGTACTTGGGTTTTCTACCACATCCAAAAAGCATAAACGCAGGTTAACTGGCTTTAGGTTAAATTGTCTTGTGTTTGTGTGATGGGGACCTTCTATTGAAAGCTGCATTAGCTCAGCGGCTGATATTCATGAACAATCTCTGTAAAGCCCTGTGCAAATGTGTCAGAGCTATATAAATAACAGGTGACAATTCTTTAGAAAAATCAGTTGTGAATTCTAGACCTTTTTGGATTTGGTTGTTGGTTTTGATTGTTGGTTTTGATTAAAGCTCTCAATGGGTTTCCAATTTTTGGACAGGGCCCTTCTTAGCTCATAACAAGGTTGCAGTTATTATAAAACATGTGCCTGCATACTTAACATATTACATCTGCTGAGTGGGCACTGTCTTGTCCTGTCCCTGCAATATACTGTCCTGTCTTGCAGGAGTTGCATATTTTTGCACTTTTTGTCTGTTGTCCGGTACATCTATGTTGTGTGTAGCACCATGATCCTAGAGCAGGGATCCCCAACCCGTTTGAACCCGTGAGCAACATTCAGAATTAAAAGGAGTTGGGGAGCAACATATGCATGAGAAATGTTCTTGGGCTGCCAAATAAGGGCTGTGATTGCCCATTTGTGGATTGTCAACCTACATTGATTGTCAACCTACATTGAGGCTCTGTTTGGCAGTACATCTGGTTTTCCAAGCCTGGAATTCAAAAAAAAGCTCCTGCTTTGAGGCCACTGAGAGCAACATCCAAGGGGTTGGAGAGCAACATGTTGCTCACGAGCTACTGGTTGGGGATCACTGTCCTAGAGGAACCTTGTTTCGTTTCACTGTGTACTGTACAAACTTATATGGATGAAATGACAATAAACTCGCTACATGCTACAGTATAAGGTGGATTCAATTAAAGTAAATGCATGGGCCAAAAAGAACAACAGGAACATTACCATGGGCTCAGTTGTCTTCAGGCCTTCATGTTCACACAATGTCTATGCCGTTACCATTGCCTTTTCCCTCCGCTGCAAGAGAGTTTAAGGTTTTGGCATATGTTGAATCCTCTCAGGAAGAACCTCGAACATTCTTCCTCACCTGTAGTTGCTTCATACTGAAGTGAAGAGAGAATGCTTTGTATTTGGCAGCTGCTGGGGCTGCCAATTGAAGATCACTGGTCAATGACCATTTCATGCAACACACCCTGTGTATACTAATTGCTTTACCTTCTGGTGGTGCGACTCCCTGCCATATAGCCACGTCAGTCAATCTACACGAATGACCATTTCACGTCATCCCTTTCCATCAAACTTAAAGGACCAGTTAAAGCTGCACATGGAATTCGGTCAGTAAGAAGCACCCGATAGCACGGAAAGCAGCGCATGTGAGCTCCAATCAGCCTGCTGCCCGGAACTACAAACATCCACGATGTGGCCCAGCTCCACTCTGAACAGCTCCCCCGCTCTACAGATGCGCCGACGAGCCAGTAATCCTCGGTTATGGAAACCACGCTCCCTGATGCAGCAGCTGCTTCACATGCTGTCAATACAACATGAGACAGAGCCAAGGAGGAGAAATCCAGCGCCGCACAATGGATGGTCGCCGTGTCACCTTTTCTGTAGAGGACAGGAAGTGGAGTTTCGGTAAGTTATTTCTTAATAAAGGCTTTGCAATTTTAAAGTTTTATTTGTTGAATTTTTTTTTTTTTAAAAAAAAAATTTATGTTACTGGTCCTTTAAAGGGGGTTATTTACTAAACTCTGAATGCAAAAATCACAAAAAAATTGTGATTTTTTTTTTAAAAAATTGTACTTTTAAAAAAATCACAAATTTTTCAGAATTTATTAAACCCCGAGGATGAGAAAAAAACGCATCTGAAAATCCGGCATCTCAGACCTGTCGAGGTTGCATATAAGTCAATGGGAGAAGTCCCAATGATTTTTTGATTTGCGCTGGGTTTTTGGCAATACCCCGAAGTTTCTGGAGTTTTCAGGTGAAACGTCCAAAAAAATCATAAAAATCAGATGAAAAATCCAAAAAAATCGTGATTCACGTTTTTTTCTGATATTTTTTTCGCAAACAAAATTTTCGGGAAAGTGTATCAATAAATAAGCCCAAAAAACCTGTGCGAATTTATTCTGAGTTTTTTTCAGAAAATATTGAGATAAATTCGGACTTTGATAAATAATCCCCAAAGTGTCCCCCATCAGAGAGAAAAGAGGATCAGAAAACCTCTGGTTTTCCAGATAATGGATCTTTCTACAATTTAGATCATTATACCTTAAGTCTACTAGAAAATCATGTAAACATTAAATAAACCCAATAGACTGGTTTTGCTTCCAATAAGGATTGATTTTATCAAGTACAAGGTACTGCTTTATTATTACAGAAAAAAAAGGAAATAATTATTTAAAATGTGGATTATTTGGATAAAATGGAATCTACGTGAGAGGGCTTTTCCATAATTCAATCTTTCTGGATAACTGGTTTGCAGATAAGGGATCCCATACCTGTGCCTGTAGAACGAAGTAGAGGAGAAGTCTAGTTCTGTTTCAGGTGGCAATTAGACTGAGTAGAATGTCTAAATAAACGAGCTCTTGAGATTAACTTTTTTCATATGTTTCATATTTTAAAAGGCCGCACTTACAAGTAGATTTTAATATTCAATGCCTTGAAAATGACTTCCACGCAATTCCCCACGCTCCGTCCTTCTGTCTGCAAAATGAAATAAGGTTTGAAAGCATTAGCCCCGATGTGAAGGCTAAAAATATATAAAGTATACATTTCCCAATTAAGATGTGAGCCATGCAAATGAATTTAATGTATAATGATGTTGGCTAATATTGGAGCGTCACCAACTTTCCTTTTCCTAATCCCTCATATAATCCAGATGTCACTGATGTCATTAAGGTGCAGTTACTGCCAACACCACGTTTATTTAATCAGGGCAATAATTGCCAGTGAAGGTTGGAGGGCGGCACAAACATGCCTGCTTGTTACTGTCCAAGGAACATTTTTTTAAATTTAATTTGAATTTTTTAAAGTTTGTTTATCGCTGTAGGAAAACATTTGCATAGGGTAATTTGGGCTTGAGCAAACTTCCCAAAGAAATATGAATATTAAACATCCCAATATCAGGTTTTGCTTGAAACAGGTAGCTTTTATAAAATATTCAGTTCTCGCCTTCTTGTTAGGAACGATCAGGGAAAAGTACAGTAAAATGGTTCTTTCTATAAAATACACATTTGGCATTTTTACCTAAAAATTAAATACAAATTTAAAAAATTGAAGGAGATTTGAACTCACATAGAGTAATTAAATATATTATGAAAAGTTGTCTAAATTAATACATAAATGATATAATATGTGTTTAGTATAACAGATGAAGATGTAGACCAGTGATTCCCAACTAGTGGCTAGCGAGCAACATGTTGGTCACCAACTCCTTGGATGTGTCACGACCAGCACCCAATACCAGAACAAGTGCCAAGGACCCTGGTCTCGGCTCGGCTTCACCAGTAGTGTGACCACCGTTGGGCTTCGGGAGGAGCTTACTTGGGTGCCACCTGAACTTAACGAGGGGTACAAGGCGAGATGTTCTGGCTGGCAAAGGGGCACGGCTGTTAGCAAAGTCTTTTGGGCCGAAGGTCACGGTACAAAAGGATTAGGCAGAAGGATGGTCAGACAGGCTGGATCGAGGCAGGCGGATATCAGAATCGTCAGGCAGGCATGGGTCAACCGGGTTGTCAATCAAGGGGTTAAGCAGGAAGAGTTGTCGTAGGCAGGCAAGGGTCAGGATACAGAATGCAGAATAGTCAAGAACAGGCTGGGTCATACACGGGTAATCAAACAAACAGGATACAGATCAGATGCACAAGGCTCAGGAAACCACTAGAAAACAAGTTCTATCATGGCCATCTGTCTGCAGTCAGAATGGGCCTTTTATAGGGGAAAGAATTTGCGCCAAAAACGTGCACATTCGCGCCAAATAAACAACACGCATGCCCTAAGGAAGACAAGATGGCGCAGGAAGAGAACCACGCGGCAAGCGTCCCCGCCGATGGCGATACGGCAGGCGTACCCGCCACCCCACTAGACCACCAGGGCAGGTAGGTTTTATTACTGGATGTTGCTCCCAGTGGCCTCAAAGCAGGTGCTTGCCTTTAAATTCCTTTCTTGGAGGCAAATTTTGGTTGCATAAAAAACAATCGTACTAACAAACAGAGGGCCCTTTATACTGCCTGTCCATATAGGGGCTACCAAATAGCCAATCACAGCCCTTATTTGGCACCCCAGGAACTTTTTGCATGCTCCCCAACTCTTTGTACATTTGAATATGGGTCACGTGTATAAAACGTTGGGGACCCCTGGTGTAGAGTATAATACATAGAGCTTTGTCAAGTACCAAATTCAACATGCGTATGTTGCTGTGGTTAAGAAGAAGATTGTGCGGTGGGCACAACACATGCATGGACCTCTATGTGGGAGTGGCAATGGCAAAGTACAGGGATCCCTTTCACCTTTACAAGCTGCACCTTGGATTTCAGTCAATAATATAAGAAATGGGCTCACGCAAACATAGTCACAACCATCACAAACTTCCTGCCTCTGTTTAATAGTTCATATTTGTCCCCTCAACTTTTATAGTAAACGGGTGCAACTTTTGCACCCAGATTGACACATCAGGTGCAAGTTGCTGCTGGTTCAAATGTGTATTAAGTTGTAGTCCTGGAGAAGGACATTGGACAGTGGCTAAACATATAGGGGTATATTTATCAAAGAGTGGAGTTAATAGTGAAGTTCCGCCACTAGAGTGAAATTCCGCCACTCTCCATTCATTTCTATGGGATTTTTATAGGCTTATTTATTATAGGGTGAACTTTCACTTTCACCCATTGATAAATACGCCTTTGAAAATCCCATAGAAATGAATTGAGAGCTGCGGAATTTCACTCTAGTGGCGGAACTTCACTCTTTGATAAATTTACCCCATGGTATATTGCACCAATAATACCAATAGCCTTGGATTTGTCTGTGAGAACAGGTCTGTCATCAAACATTCCAGGTTACATTCATAAATAGGTTTGTCTATTCTCAGTATTTCGCAATGCCAAGGCCATAGACATTCTTTAGCTCAATTACCAAACACCTGCAGACGTGCAATAACAATTTAGGTGCCAAGTTCCCCAGAATTATTATTTTTTTTTTTAAAGAATGTAATTTGCTGTCCTGCTTTCAAAGGCTGTTTTACATATCTCTGGGACCTTCAAAGAAAAATTGGAAAGATGATGCAGGGCATACAAAGACACACCTCATATGCTGAAATACTATGGCTGCCAGGACCACACCCAGTTAGTAATACTAAACTGTGGTCAAGGCATGTCAATAGACAACCACTCAAACAACAAACAAAACATTGTCCTCAGCTTTGTTACTATAATGAGAAACAAGCTCAAGCCACTCAAGTTCACCACTACTTCTTCTTGGAGAAAAAGCTGCATGGTCCCATAGTGTTCCCAAAACTATCATGTAACAATCCAAAAAATAATGATTAGCAGCATCTTTATAGAACCACAAATTTTTATTTTTTGCTCTGCTAGAATAATTGAAAGAGGAATTAAGGCTAGAGCCTTACACATTTTAGGTGTCACCACCCTTAGTCATAGGCACATATGGCTCCTATGACTAAGGGTGGTAATAGCAGCAAATGTGTAAGGCTTTAAATTATTTAGCAGAGCAAACTAATGATTAATTAGTGCAGACCAAAGAATCTCCAGTTTTTACTGTTACTGTTAAAAATGTCCTTCCAGATTACAAAATGGCACCTTTCTCGTGATACCCACATTTATAATAACGTAAGGATATTAAAAGTCACCAAGACCATACGAAGGCACAGGGTACATTTTTTTCAAATATACAAGTGCCCACTGAGAATTAATCAATACCTGTTAATAAAGGTTTATTTTACAGGTAATTAGTTATCTGTAGTTAGATTGAAAGTTCCTTTGCATTTTTTTGCATATTTTTTACAGTTTTGCTAATGTTTCGGCGAATCTCAACGGGACAGATTTGCTCATTACTATTCTTTACCTCTTGTAACAGTTATTAGTTGTTTTTTTGTATGTAATCTGTATGTTTTTTATGGATATATCCATTTATTGTACAGCATTGCCGAACTTGTTGGTACTTTATAAATATTATCAGTAGTGATAAACACTGTAACAAAACAAAATATGTAATTTATTTAGACGAAATTAATTAATTAATGCAGCTTTGGCATCAGCAAAAGGAAATACCATTTCATAAAATTAGGAGCAATAATGTAATAAATGATCCGGTTTTTTGCAAGAAAATATTGTAATTGTGCATCCAAGTTTTACCATGAATAGAATTAATTTGTATGGGAATCAGTCAAGGCCTTTTTCATAGTGTAAACATTGCAATAGTTAATTTAGTGCGTGTTGAGAATTCAAGGCTATGTTAAGGAATATATTTAATAATTTCTTATCTTTTAACCAAAATTTTCTTATCTTTTTGCAAAAAAATTTACCACCACATGCTGCTTTTTTGGATTGGGGACAACACTTGCCTCTGTTTTATAAATGGTGCACAAGAAACATATTGGCTGACGCAGACAGGTTATATGTATATATTTACGTATCTTTCAATTGAGTGTAATTTTGTGGCTGTAAAATAAGATGATAACAGGCACTTTGTGCAAAGGGAGCCCTATACTACCAATTACATCTCACATTACTCAAAGTTATCCTTGTGATTCATCCGGTCAATTTCCCTGCAGAATTGGGTTTTTATAGGGTTGCAGAAGGGTATATTATTCCTTATCTGAAAGACTGAATGGGGCATCCCAATTAAATTAGCCCAATTGGCCAGTTTTGATGACTATGCACAAAATTCACCACCATATACTGCTTTTTTTAAGGGGGGCCAACATTTTTTTAATTTAAATTTTTTTAATTATTTACATTTTTTCTGGTTTTTTGAATGTGGACATTGTACT
Organism: Xenopus laevis; assembly: GCF_017654675.1. Taxonomy (NCBI): domain Eukaryota; kingdom Metazoa; phylum Chordata; class Amphibia; order Anura; family Pipidae; genus Xenopus; species Xenopus laevis. Next base: position 129,950,466 of record NC_054380.1, read on the forward strand.
GATTTTCCTTTGGTAGAAAAAAATGGAATTCCTTAGACTCAAAAATTTACTAGAATTCTCAGCTCCCAGAGATAGCTGTGACTTACCCCTTTTTAAATATTAATTCTTTATTATAGTATTACACACATTATAACACAGATAAGCAATTGTTCCCATTAATGTTCTATTGTGAATAGAGGGGTAGGAAAAATCAGATCCTGAGATGGGGAAGGACTCAAAGAAGGTTAAATAGGAACAAGGAAACTATGAGAATAAGGTTTAAACAAGAAGGAACCAAACCCATGTTTACATGTTTTAGGAGCATAAGACAATAGGGATATTTAGCGGCAGATTTATCAAGGGTCGAAGTGAATTTGAGGGAATTTTCGAAGTAAAAAAATTCGAAACTCGAAGTAATTTTTTGGATACTTCGACCATCCAATAGGATACTATGACTCAATTCAAGTAAAAATTGTTTGATTTTCGACCTTTCAATAATCAAAGTACTGTCTCTTTAAAAAAAACTTTGACTTCAATACTTCGCCAACTTAAACCTGCCGAAGTGCTATGTTAGCCTATGGGGACCTGCCAGAGCATATTTCTAAGTTTTTAGGTTTCGAATACGATCGTACGATGAATAAAATAAAACGTCGGGGGATTCTATTCGATGGTCGAATTTCGAAGTATTTTCCACTTCGAAAATTCGACCCTTGATAAATCTGCCCCTTAATGTACTCCACCTCTATAGGGGATTTGTGAAAGAGTTGCCTTGGATTCAGTGGTGGAAACGAGTGATGGGCGAATAAATTCGCCAGGCGCAAATTTCGCTACAAATTTCCACTGCCTGCAAATAAATCTGTGGCGAAAATTCGTCTGCGAAAAATCTGCCATATCCCAAAAAAAATTTCTATATTCGTGCGCATATAAATTGTCACGCGTCAAAATTATTCGGAACGCCCATTGATTTTAATGCATTTGGACAAAATAGGCGCACATATAAAAATTGTTGCGGGCGTTAACATTGACAAACTTCAAAATAATTTTGACGACAATTGACTTCAATGCGTTTCGCTGTAAATTCGCTAATTTTTCGGCGAAGCCAAAGGGGACAAATTCGCCCATCACTGGTGGAAACTCTACTGTGTATTACACTGTAATAAAAGAACCATGGTGTGTGGTTGTTGTCATTATAGAAGTGTGGGGGCACACGCCGTCACTGCAGCTCAGTAAGCGAGTCTCCAAGCCTGTGGTCAGAACACTTCATCTGGAACTGCTCTGGCTGCGGTCGTGCAAATGCGATACAAACTAGGTTGTGTGGACAGCATGATCACACAGGGCGCAGGGAAACCAAACTTGATTAAAACAAAGAAACTTTATTGTTCATTCTTAAAACACACCATGTGTGCAGGCAGCTTAAGTTACCCTCAAATTGCTTGACCTGTATGAAAGCCTGAAGCAATTCACGGGGGGCTCATTGGCAGGGCAGATTGGTTCGCAGGGCAGATTGGTTCGCACAGTGAATATTTTAGCCCTGCGCATGGTTACATTTATAAAGCTGAATAAGAGTAGTGCAAACAGAATTGCGAAAAAAATTTCACAATGCAAATGTCTGTAAGCTTTTTAAATATGTCAGAAATCACAAATTGCGAATATTTATGTGAAAACATTGAATTATGCCACAACTTTGGTGGCGGAGAAAATATTCGCAAAAGAGTTTGGCAAATAACAACCTCACACAGGTCTGGGGGTCATTTATTTCTTGAGCTGTCAGACTTTCTCCTTCTTTCCAAACTTTCAAGCGCTCCTTAAAGACCCATCTGTTTAAACAAACTTATTCAATGTACCTTAATTAATCAATCATTGCTGAATCATTAATCACAAAATTGTTTCTAAAATCCTAATGTCTCAATTGTACCCTAACCTTTAGTTTGTAAACTCTAATTTGTAGGGCCCTCTAATCCTATTATTCTCTGTAACCCTTGTTTGTTATCCACAATTTATTCCCTGTTCGTTATAAACAAAGGTAAAGCACTGCGTATCTTGTCGGTGCTATATAAATAAATAATGATGATGATGATTTATAAAGTTAGCGCAGAACATATTTATTCGCAAATGGTTGTATTGCCCGTGCTTTTTCCTGCACTGCTCTGTCCGTCTTTCTGGTTTTTGTAATTTCGTATTGTGAATACATTTTTCTAAATGGCTCGCAAATGAGACAGGTGTTTGCGTGAGTGCACCCACTGTTTTGCGAATATTTTCTCTGCCACCAAAGTTGTGGTGTAATTCAAATGCAGAGTGTGCACATAAATGTTCACGATTTGTGATTTTTTGCCATATTTAAAAAGAGTATATTTAAAGTGTGAAAAAAAAATTGCAATGCTGTGCACTCGTATTCAGCTTTATAAATGTAACCATGCACAGGGCAAATATATTCACTGTGTGAACCGATCTGCCCTGCGCGAAGTTTATAAATGAGCCCCAGTGGGTGCATTTATGCAAACACAGGTCTCATTTGCAAGACATTTGCAAACACTGGAAAGACGAGCAGAGCAGTGCAATATATTAGCGTCCAGGAAAAAACATGGGCAATACAACCATTTGCGAAAAAATATGCGCTGCGCGAACTTTATATCTTTTTTTTTACCCACAGTCCAGAATTGCACTGCAAAACATTTCTAAATTCTTTATGCACTGCTGGCAAAAGCTAGGCAAAAATTCTGGCAAAAAAACTTGCATCTGTTTTATAAATGGCACAAAATGTTATAGGGTTACAAAAAGGTATATTATTCCTTATATAATACAGAAAAGCCATGTATATCTTGTGAATTATATACCCCCAGTTGCAAAATATGAGGATATTAGAAGTTACCTCGGAGTTCCATGACCTGTATAAAAACACTCGGCCTTTGGCCTTGTGTTTTTATATGGTCATGAAACTCCTCTGTGACTTATAATACCCTTATATTTTACAAGAGGGGGTACTTTATTCACTATACAGTATATATTGTAAAGGACTGATTGGAGCATCCCAATTAAATTATCCAGTTGACAGCCATTGGCTAACCACTTCCAGTGTTGGACTGGCCCACTGGGATACCAGAAAAACTACCTGTGGGCCCAGGTGTCATTGTTTCTAACCATTTAGTCTATTTCAAGATCATTCCCTATTTCTTTATGGGAAATAGCAACCAATAAGATGTTTGCTTTTAAACAGATGACCAGTAAATGCTACCTGCTGATTGGTTGCTATAGGTTACTGCTTCTGGGCAAACTTCTGGGCCTTTTATTACATATGGGGGCTAGTCTTTTATATATACTTACTATATTCTCCCATTATATTCTTATATTCTTTCCCATAAAGAAATAGGGAATGATCTTGAAATAGACATATTAAAGACTCTTATCAAACTAGAATATTTATATATAAGTAAATATTGCCCTTTTACATCTTGTACCTTGAACCACCATTTTGTGATGGTCTGTGTGCTGCCTCAGAGATCACCTGACCAGAAATACTACAGCTCTAACTGTAACAGGAAGAAGAGTGGAAAAAGACAGAACTCTGTCTGTTAATTGGCTCATGTGATCTAACATGTAAGTTTGTTTGTGTGCACCGTGAATCGTAGGATCCCAGGGGGCGGCCCCTATTTTTTAAAATGGCAATTTTCTATTTATGATTACCCAATGGCACATACTACTAAGAATGTATATTGCAGGTATGGCACATGTAATCCAGAATGCTCGGGATCTGAGGTTTTCTGGATAATAGATCTTTCTATAATTTGGATCTTCATACCTAAAAAGTTGTCTTAAGAAAAAAAGACATGCATTTTTAATGCATTTGGAGTGAATTTTATTTTTGATGCCCATTGACTTCAATGCTTTTCTTGAATTTTTCACCGTTTTGCAAATTTTTTCGCAGTATCACAAATTTTTTGTGAAGCGAAACAGGACAAATTCACTCATCACTAATTGCAACCTCCATTGGGAGCCAGGACTGATGTCAATGATGAATAACCTCTGTGAAACCTGAATGTGCTGGTGTTATACAAATAAAGGCTAATTAAAATAATCAGAGCAACACAGTCCATTAAATGCATTGATACTTATCTAAATACTTTGACACTCATCAAATATAAAATAGTAACAAAAAAACAAAAACCTGAGAATTAAAGGAGAACTAAAGCTTAAATAAAGAATTAGGCTAGAGATGTTGTACATTATATTTTCTGTACCAGCCCAAGGCAACCACAGCCCTTTAGCAGTAAAGATCTGTGTCTCCAAAGATGCCCCAGTAGCTCCCCATCTTCTTTTCTGCTGATTCACTGCACATGCTCTGTGCTGCTGTCACTTACTGAGCTTGGGGACCCACTCACAATATACAGTACACTTAGGGGCCGATTCACTAAGGGTCGAATATCAAGGGTTAATTAACCCTCGATATTCAATTAGGAATTAAAATCCTTCGACTTCGAATATCGAAGTCGAAGGATTTAGCGCAGATAATTCCTTCGATCGAACGATAAAATCTTTAGAATCGATCGATTCGAAGGATTTTAATCCAACGATCGAAGGAATATCCTTCGATCAAAAAAAGTTAGCCAAGCCTATGGGGACCTTCCCCATAGGCTAACATTGACTTCGGTAGCTTTTAGATGGCGAACTAGGAGGTCGAAGTTTTTTTTAAAGAGACAGTACTTCAACTATCGAATGGTCGAATAGTCGAACGATTTTTAGTTCGAATCCTTTCGATTCAAAGTCGTAGTCGTAGTTGAAGGTCGAAGTAGCCCATTCGATGGTCGAAGTAGCCCAAAAAAAACTTCAAATTCGAAGTTTTTTACCTTTGAATCCTTCACTCGAAGTTAGTGAATCGGCCCCATAAAATAGAAATGTCAGAATATAAGGCTGATTAGTAATTAATACAGATAATTACTACATGGCAGCACAGAAACCAGCGCAATTAGCATTAGAATTTAATAATCAGCAAACCTGTAGCATCAGCTTATATTACAGGGGAAGCTCATTTTCTGCTGGATAATTAGTGACGAGCCCTAAGCTTAGCTTCTCAACAGCCAATCAGAGCCCACTGAGCCTGTGAGTGTCACAGACACTTTCCAAGATGGTGACCCCCTGTGACAAGTTTGAAGTCCTGGATCATTGCTGCTATTGACAAGCTGAAACTTTAGCCTCGTGCAATAAGTTCATTATATAAAATAAGGCATTTTTAGCCATACTCATTTTTAGAGTTTAGTTCTCCTTTAACATATTGGTCAGCGTTGAACTGTACAAGGAAGCATTATACTCACATAACCAGACTGAGCGTCATATTAAGAAATGTGTTTATATTGGTGTTGTTCCATGTCAAGGCTACAGTTTGCGTAGGAATATTTAGCCTGTGTCTGTCAGCCCCCATGAACTGCCGACATGAAACTCTTTGCAGGTGTTGGGGACTGTATTACAATGAAGAAACTGTATAAATGGTCAATTGAAGCCGTGACATTTAATTACACATTTCATTATTCCAAAAACATTGGGAAATGCGTTTGTGAAATGTGTTCATGGCCAGTCAATATCTATGTTCATTCATCATATTGTTTTTTTGTTCATCATGTTAATTAACGTGAGCTTTCCCTTTCTCTGTTTATTTTAAGTTTTGATGTAAAACCTTTAAAGGAAAACTAGGGCAAACACTAAAATATGTCACCATGTGTTTTTTTAAGGTAATACTAAGTTGACTGTAGGGTCTGTAGTTTTTTAAGAAGAAAATCACCTGCACTCTGTTTATCCAACAATTTAGTGGTTCTGTTGTTCCCAGCATATCTGGATAACAATCATTATGTATCATTAGCTTGTTTATACAGGTATGGGATAAATTATTCGGAAACCCATTATACAGAAAGCCATCTACCATAGTCCATTTTAATAAAATGATTTACAGTTTTAGAAATGGTTAGCACAGTAACTTGTAACTGATCCTAAAAAGATTTAATTAAGCCTAAAAAAAATTCCATTGGGTTTAACAAATATTTAAATGATTTTTTAGCAAACTTAAAGGTATGAAGATCCAAATTACAGAAAGATCTCTTTTCAGAAACCCCCAGGTTCCAAGCTTTCTGGGTATCAGGTCCCATACCCGTAGAACATGAAATGTACTCATAAGCATTTAAAGGAACAGTAACACATACAAATGAAAGTGTTTTATAGTAACTCAAGTATAATGGACTGTTGTGCTGCACTGTTAAAACTGGTGTGTTTGCTTGAGAAACACTACTATAGTTTATATAAACAAGCTGCTGTGTAGCCATGGGGGCAGCCATTCAAGCACAGGATACACAGTAGATAACAGATAAGTACTACTATTGTTTATATAAAGAAGCTGCTGTGTAGCCTTGGGGGCAGCCATTCAAGTACAGGATACACAGTAGATAACAGATACGTACTACAATAGTTTATATAAACAAGCTGCTGTGTAACCATGGGGGCAGCCATTCAAGCACAGGATACACAGTAGATAACAGATACGTACTACAATAGTTTATATAAACAAGCTGCTGTGTACCCATGGGGGCAGCCATTCAAGCACAGGATACACAGTAGATAACAGATAAGTACTACTATAGTTTATATAAACAAACTGCTGTGTAGCCATGGGGCAGCCATTCAAGCACAGGATACACAGTAGATAACAGATAAGTACTACTATAGTTTATATAAACAAGCTGCTGTGTACCCATGGGGGCAGCCATTCAAGCACAGGATACACAGTAGATAACAGATAAGTACTACTATTGTTTATATAAAGAAGCTGCTGTGTAAAACATGGGGGACTTCTCCTTAACTGTAGAATTTTTTCCAGATGTCTGCACTCAGCATTAAGAAAGGCATTAAAAAAATCTGTTATTTTTTTACTGAAGTCCAAACACAAAAAGACAGATGTAGGACATCATTAAAGGAGGTTGCTAGATAGCAAGGCCACATCAAACTTCTCACAAGGATTGTGCTGCATAAACCTTTAAGGAAAGATAAAAAGGTTCATTACTCGTTTGAGTTGTATAGTTTTTATATAGTTTTTCAGTTTTAACAACAGTTTCACTTTAAGTGTCCATCTTGCTTTGGCTGATCCCACGGCCGGCCTACTGAAATTCAAAATGTATAGGGTGCATTAGGTAGTATTTGTTAGTGAGATCAGTTGACGATTGTGAGCGACATATAACAGAAGGTAAAAACGTTGGATTTTAAAAGGATTCCGACTTCCTACAATGCCATTTCAGCCCAGGCGTTTCATCATAACTGCCAACAAAATTAAACAAAAGCATTTCATATAAACTGTGGCTTTTACTTTATTCTTGAAATCCCCAAACAATCCTCCAAAGGAAATTGTCATCCGGATCATGTTAAGAATAGTCATGTTTACTGAACGGAGATTAGTGGAAGCAATTGAAGAATATAACTCAGTAGTCTTGTCACCACAACATGAAAGGAATACAAATCTTTTATTCTTTCCCTTCAACACTATATCGTTCTTTCTATTTGTCACATACTACTATACATCTATATATATTCACAAGATAAAAAAAAGAGGAATCATGGGTTCATCCAAGACCAAAGCAATGTGTATGACACCACAAATGCTAAAACATAATTTGTAGACTTGAGACTACTGCTTTGTGATGTTGTTGTACTTGGGGTGGCTCCAAAGGTAAGTTCTTTAACTCAACTAAGTTTTGGTTAGTACTAATGTCATTCACCATATCCAATACAGCGAGCTAGAAATTGAATATAACACATTAACGAGTCAGATGAAACTAGAGATAGTCTGGGGAGTTTATGAGCAATCAAGACCAGTGGTTTAATCAATGGGAACTGTACCATTGCAGGACTCTCTAACATGATGATAGGAATAGAAAGGATATTCTATTTGTCTGCAGTAGAGATACTAATATGGAGACCAACAGGCTTGAGAAAATAATCAATGTGCTCCGATCTGATCTGATGAGCATGTTTAGCTCAAGAGAGAAACATGTCCAGTTAAAGAAGGCTGAAGAAGAAGGATAAAGGAGAAATTTAAGAGTCAAAAGCTACATGCAAGGTATTACATCCCTAGAAAGAATTTGTACTTCTACTCAAAGGCCCAGTAAGAGCACATCCAACATAAATATAGTGAGCTAGAAATCGAATATATAGCAGGCCAGATGAAATAAGATTGAAGAGCTATATAAGCAATCACTACCAATGGACTCAGAGTTGGACCAGGCCAGCGGGACATGGAAAAAAACCTAGTGGTCCCCCAGCATTTGTGGGCCCCGCCAGCACAGATCTGCTCCCATGTGGCTAGCAGAGCCTCTTCCTTCCAACCTCCCCCTGTCCAGGCTGCAGCTCTAATCGGGGCACAAAGAAGGTATATGTGCGGTAAGGGGGAGACAGAGAGGGGGGATGGGGCCCTTTGGAGGGCTGCAGACCCCTGATGTGGCAGCCTGATGGGCCCACACACCTCCAGTCAGACACTGAATGGTCTATAGTTGAGCACTGGTTTAAACAATGGGAATTATACAATTGCAGGGCTTTCAAAAATGATGATGAGAATGGAAAGAATATTCTATTTCTTTGTATGACAGATACTTATATAGAGACCATATATGGTCCAGGCTTGAGAGGATGACCAATACATTCTGGTCTGAAGAAGAGACACATGTCCAGTTTGTGAGTAAAAAAGAAGGTTAAGATGCAAAGCTGCAACAGAGTTCCCTACATACAACCACATTCGTCCTCTAAAATAATAATTATATAATAAAATAATAATTTGACACTTGATAAAGGGCATTGACCCAAAACATGTTTTCTAACCATTACCCTGAATAAAAATTTCTAGTATCTGTTGAAGTTCTTCTCCCTTTTTTTGTTCCTCCAAAAAAATTTGTACATCTCCTGGTAAGTCCACTAAGTGTGCATATGATGCATTTATCCGAATGTAGTTCACACCGAATGATTCGAAGGATTTTAATCCATCGATCGAACGATTTTCCTTCGTTTAGAAATTGCTAGGAAAGCCTATGGGGAACTTCCTCATAGACTAACATTGGTGCTCGGTAGGTTTTAGATGGTCGAAGTTTTTTTTAAAGAGACAGTACTTAAACTATCGAATGGTCGAATAGATTCGAAGTCGAAGTCATAGTCGAAGGTCGAAGTAGCCAATTCGATGGTCGAAGTAGCCAAAAAAAACATTCGAAATTCAAAGTTTTTTTCTTTCTAATCCTTCACTCGAGCTAAGTAAATGTGCCCCCTAAAGAAGTAAGTTATACTTGAGAACAACATGAAGCTCGCTCATTCCCTCAGTCTTGTGTCCCACGCCTCCTTCTTCTTTTAGATTGTAAGCTGTAATGAGCAGAGCAGTATTTGTATGTAAGTTGTATACTTGGTGAGTACACCCTTCTTTTGCCATCTCTATAGAATATATTTGCTCTCTACAATACTATAATCATCATCATCGTCATCATCTGTGGCTACTGTTTTATGGAGACCAGATGCCGTACCCTCATATTATACAGCACGTGCTGATGATGAGATTTCGTACAGTATATTTATTTTGGCAGCAACAGATTCTATGTATATAACTTTGTATCCTATAAGAAATAATCACAACTTGTTTTTTTGAAGCATGCAACAATACAAACCTCTCCAAAAGTGTCAATATTTATAAAACCCAGGCAAGATTCCTCACTCCCCTGTGTCCTTGGTCCAAAGCTCTGCTCTTCACTCACATCCTCAGCTTTGACAATGATTTATAGAAAGGAATAGACAAAATCTGTGTTTCTGCTTTGTGCCGCTGTTAGGCAGATCTGATAAAGACACTATACGTAATTGCAATCAGTACTTCAGCACATTGGTTATCATGGCAAGATGTGAAGATCAGTTTTAATATTCGACAACTTTTAACAGAAGCATGACATTGATGTTGTGGAGAACAGCAAGATAACCCTAAAGTATAATCTGCTTTTAAAGGTGGCTGAAGGTATAATGGAATGTACTGTTTCAATGCATTGAGCCAATCACAATGCAGAACTAAATACTTAGGGGAAGATTTATCAAGGGTCGGATTTCGAGGTGATAGGAGTTTTTTTAAACTCCCATCACCTTGGAATTCGAATTAAAAAAAAGATCAACTGAAATTTCTTTAAAAAATCTAATTTTTTAACTTCAGATGAATAGGCTGTATTGGATCATTCAAAATGACTCCAAATGGGTTCCAGGAGGTCCCCCATAGGCTAAAACAGCAATTTGGCAGGTTGCCGGGCGACTAATCTCCCCGAACTACCTCCCCAGCCTTCCCGGTCGGCTAAAATGTAAATCACCAGCGGGATGGTGCTTGGCGCGATTCGTATTCCGAAGTCGCTCGAAGTTTCCTCATGAGGCAACTTCAGAAAACAAAGCGCTCCGAGTGCCATCCCACCGGTGATTTGCATTCTAGCTGGAGGGAGGCAGTTCGGGGAGATTAGTCGCCCCGAAGAAGAGGAGATTTGTCGCCGGGTGACTAATCTCCCTGAATCTGCCTGTGCGCCCTGACCCTAAGAAGCAAAATGTATTTGAAAAAACAGAAATTGTGATGGCTGTTTGGCAAATTTCCAGCATAATTCGCAAAACTGCAAAAAATTCCCAGAAAACTCGTGAAATCGGAAAGTTTCAAGAAAAATCTTGAAATTCTGACACTTTTACTAAAAAAATAATGAAAACTGAAATTTTCAAGAAAAAATGGTGTCAATCGGACATTTTCACGAAAAATATTGAAAATCAGAAATTGACGGGCGCATCCAAGCTGACGCTGGCATTTAAGTCAATGGCCGTCCAAATAGTGTTGACATGCACAGATTTTGACATAAGCGAGTTTTCGGACGTGCGTCCAAAAAATTTTGACGCTGGTGAAATTTCGCCGCCAAATTTTCGCGGGAGATTCGCAAATTTATTTGCCGGTGGCAAAACGTGGAAATTCAGTAAAACAATAAGTAAAATAAATCAAATATAATAGGTATGAAATGCACAATGCAGGGTCACGTTTAGAAGAGCTCTGACATGTTTTATTCTGCACCATTAACATTGATTTCAAACAAAGCTTTTGTGTTTTTCTTTATTCTGTTACACTTTATCTGTGACCTCTTCCATGATTTGTTTATATTGTAAATGACCCCTCTTCCAGGTCTCACCTATTCCTCATTGCCCTTGTGCCCCCAGCTGCTCTTTCCAACTCATATCCTCTGCCTTACTGGAAGCATCTTCTATCCCTTATGCACCTCCATAACCGACAGTTTATTCATCACCTTTATCTGTTTGACTGATCCTCTGATGGCCTTTGCTTCCAGTTCCTACACTCCCATGTCTTATTCCCCTCGCTCACCCTATAGCTGTTTTATTTAAAGGATTCACCTTAAAATTAACTGTTAGCATGGTGTCGAGAGTGAGATTCTGAGACAATTTGCCATTGGTTTTCATTTTTTATTATACAGATATGGGACCTGTTATCCAGAATGCTTGGAACCTGGGGTTTTCCAGATAAGGGATCCTTCTGTAATTTGGATCACCCTAGGTTAAAGTACCAGTAACATAAATTTTTTTTAACAAAAAACGTTAGTACACAACGAAAAAAAAACACAAAGACAAATTAAACTTTGAAATCACAAAGTTTTTATTAAGAAATAACTTACTGAAACTCCGCTTGCACTCCTCTTCAGAAAATTCGATTGAGCGATCCATCGTGCGGCGCTCGATTTCTCCTCCCTGCCTTCCTTATAGGAGATAGTCAGGGAGGAGAAATCAAGCGCCGCACGATGAATCGTCGCCCTGTCGCCTTTTCTGAAGAGGAGCGCAAGCAGAGTTTCGGTAAGTTATTTCTTAATAAAGACTTAGCGATTTCAAAGTTTAATTTGTCTTTGTAATGTTTTTTGTTGTATATTAATGAATTTTTTTTAAAAAAAATTGATGTTAAAGGTCTTTAAGTCTGCTAAAAATCATTTAAATATTAACTAAACCCTATAGTATGGTTACGATTAATTATATCTTAGTTTGGCTCAAGTAAAAGCTACTGTTTTATTATTACAGAGAAAAGGAGTCCGTGGGAGAAGGCTTTCCTGTAATTCAGAGCTTTCTGAATAACAGGTTTCTGGATAACAGATCCTATATCTGTATGTGATTTTTGAGCGATTTAGCCTATAATTCTGCTTCTCTCCAGGTTGCAGTTTCAGCAGTCTGGTTGCTAGAATCCACATTACCCTAGCAACCATGCTTTGATTTGAAGAGACTGCAATATAAATAGAAAAGGGCCTGAATAGAAAGATGAGTAATGAAAAGTCGCAATAACAATTAGGGGGTTATTTATTAACGTCCGAATGCCAAAAATTCGTGTTTTTTTATTATAAAATTCAAATTTTTAGTGGGAAAAAAAAACCAAGTGTTTTGAGATTTATTATACCCCGAAGATGGAAAAAGTCCAAATCTGAAAATCCAGCATCTCAGACCTGCCGAGGTTGTATATAAGTCTATGGGAGAGGTCCCTATACTATTTGGAAGTTTCTGTTGTCTGCGCTGGAATAAGTCTGAAAATCCAACTATTTCGGACATTTCAGGCAAAAATCTGAAAAATTCTGGCTTTTTCGGAAAAAAACTGAATAAAAGGGGTGCTTCGGGAAAAACCTGCACAATTCAAATGTTTGCTTGATTTTATCTAGTTTGTCCACAATCCAATTAAATCATGCTTTTTTATTAATAAATAAGGTCCAATACTGGATTCTAGTTTGTTCTGACTTTTTTATTTTGAAACTTGGATTTTGATAAATAATGCCTTACAAAATAAATGTCTTACAGAGCATTTATTATTAGATGGGTCAGTGACCCCCATTTAAAAGCTGGAAAGAGACAGAAGAAGGAGGCAAATAATAAAAAATTTTTTAAAAAAAAGGTAAAAATGAAGGTCAATGGAGTTGTTTAGAATTAGCCATTCTATGACATAGTAAAATTTAATTTAAATGTGAACCACCCCTTTAAATACTGAAGCACCCTTTATTCCCATAATGGCACATAAAAAAACAAGTAGATAAAAGAACAGCAGAAGAGGGAGAAATGGACGATGTATATAGAATGTATAGAATATATAATAAAGAACTGCTCACATAAAAAACAAATATTTGGATAATGTTCGTTTGAGTATTACATAGGGCGTGTACTTAGAAAGATTAAAGAATTTAAAAGACTGAGGGTCTATAACTACCATAAACTTATGTAACGTCTGTAAACCTCAATGTACCTAAAAATGCTGCTTAATGCCATGTAAGGTGAGTACAGGTATGGGACCTGTTATCCAGAATGCTCGGGAGCGGGACCCAGGGTCTTCTGGATAATGGATCTTTCTGTAATTTGGATCTCCATACCTTAAGTGGCAGATTTATTAAGGGTCGAATTTTGAATTTGAAAAACTTTGGAATTCGAATTCAAAAAGACCAACTGAAATAAAAAAAAATCGAAAAAAAAATTGGCTGAATAGGAGTGTTATCAATATACAGTAGGTCAGTAATAGCGCATTTGATCGAATTTGATTCAAAGTTTTTCCAAAAAAAACCTTTGATTTTTCAAAGTCCACCAATTGACTCCGCCAATTGACTAGTATAGGTTCTAGGCTAAAACAGCAATTTAGATGGCGATTGGTCAAAGTTGAATTTTTAAAGAGACAGTACATGATAAATTTGAAATTCTAATTTTTTTTTTTGAATTGAATTTGGACTATTCCCTAGTCGAAGTACACAAAAATTAGCTCAAAATTCAAATTTTTTTAATTCAAATTTTCACTTTGACCATTTATAAATCTGCCCCTTATAATAAACCCAATAGGCTGGTTTTGCTTCCAATAAGAATTAATTATATCTTAGTTTGGATTAAGTACAACCTACTATTTTATTATTACAGAGATAAAGATAATCTTTTTCAAAAGATTTTATTATTTGATTATTATGGAGTCTTTTGGAGATGGCTTTACCGTTGCCCAGTGCTTTCTGGATAATGGGTTTCCGTATAATGGATCCCACTAGTGATGGGCAAATTGCTCCTGTTTCGGTTAGCAGAAAAATTTGTGAATTTCTCACAAAATTCAAGACATTCGTGAAACGACGAAAAATTCTTGAAAAATCGTGAAATCGGAAAGTTTCACAAAAAATCGTGAAATTCGAATGTTTTCACGAAAAAATCGTGAAATTCAAACATTTTGCACGAAAAAAATTGTGAAATTCGAACATTTTCAAGAAAAAAATCATAAAAATCTGGCATTTTCACAAAAAATCTTGAAAATCGAAAATTGACGCCGGCAAATTTTCGCTGGAGATTCGCAAATTTATTCGCCAAGTGCAAAACACGGAGATGTGCCGCCAATTCATGCCAGGCGAATTTATTCGCACATCACTAGATCCCACGCCTGTAATCTATAGACATATAACAAAAGAATCAAAGCTCACTTTAATGAACAGCTAATGCTTTACACTAACACTTCACTATTTTAGATCTGGATTTCAAATTAAGTAAATATAAAAAAAAAATCCACCAGGTATTAAAAAAATGGTTTCTCGTGTCTTAAGTTACTTTAATACCTTTGTACAGAAATAAGACACAAAACAGACCCAGGACAGGCCGAGCTGAGTCTGTTTCTTGTCTCCAGCCTTCTTTATTGAGATGAGAACCATTTTCAACTACTGATTATAAACACTTAAGTTACACACAGGACTCAGAATAACAAAAAGTGAAATTTGGACATATTAAAGAGACGGCTGACCCCAAATTAGCACTTGAACTTTAAACCTTAATGTAACTTAGAAGCGGAAGGAATCCAGGCACTTAAGAATTTATGCTACTTTTGGATATTAAAAAAAGAAAGAAAGAGCAAATCTCGTAGCGGCGCAGTATTAATGCTATCAGGTTTAAGTTCTTTAAGGGGCAGATTTATCAAAGGTCGAAGTGAAAATTCGAGTTAAAAAAAATCGAATTTTAAGCTAATTTTTGTGTACTTCGACAAGGGAATAGTCCAAATTCGATTCGAATTTGGAAAAAATTAAAAAATTTGAATATCGAAATTTATCATGTGTCATGAAAAATTCGACTTCGACCATCTAAAACATTCCGAATTGCTGTTTTAACCTATGGGGGACCTCCTAGAACCAATTTGTGGACTTTGAAAAATCTAAGTTTTGTTTTTTTGGGAATGCTCTATTGCTTCGATTCATACAAATCGAATTTGGATGCATTCGAATTAATACAGACTTTTTAATTCGAATTTAGAAGTTTTTCGAATTCGACCCTTGATAAATCTGCTCATAAGTAAAGAAGCCATCTTCATTTATTACTTGTGCTGTTCTCTGGTAGCTTTGAACTCCTGCCACTTTAGGCAATTGGTTGATCGAGTGCAGCAGGGCAGCTAATGAGGAAGCCAAGTCTATCAGGTCGGTGGATGCCGAGGAAACGTGATTATGTCATGCTGACACTGATCCATAGCAATCTCCCTGCTTTCAATTAACATGGAATGTCTGAATGAATTTTGAAGTGATCCAGTAAAAGAACATTAGCATAGAATAGTCATGGAATATTGACTTAAAAGCAGCCAAAAGAGATGGGCTATGTTCAAGGGAAGCCGGCGGATACAGAAAAGGGGGAAGTAACTGAGGCAAAGAATGTTCAAAGCAAAGAAATTCTGGAAGTTGTTACCCGATGGAAAACTCAGCTGTTCCCCTTTTAACTGACATACCTTCCTGTTAACTAGCTGTATACTCTTACCCATTACAGTTGACAGTTCCATAGTAGTATTATACCATGGGGGTTGTGTTCAGCAATTATTTCTTTGGTATCTAACATATGGTATGTTGAAAGGTTTTCTAAAAACATACATTTTAATTGAGTATTCATGAATGTCTAATTGCAACATAACACAGTAATTCTACTATGCATTGGGGATAATTGCTTTGAGAAAGTGACTGTGTCTGTGGCGTATAGTAGGGAGAGGTGATGGTACCTATAGTTGCCGTGGGGATAATAGTCTCTGGGAAGAAAAGTGGGAAATACTGGTCCATTCGGAAGTCATGGATAATGTTTATTCAAAATAAGTAAAATATGGATCACGATAAATGTAGGATATTATTGTAATTTCCTATCTTACAATCTCCTCTTGCTCCTAAGATATTATTTAGACCAAAGAGGTTTGTGGTGTTTATTATTTGTTGAAATATAACCTATTTTATTGATAAGTGAATATGTACATCTATACTAGGCTTCCGTACTACGATTTATTGGATGTTTTTATTGTGTAAACGACTACAATGCTTCATCCCTACATCTTTTCCCATCCATTTTTTTCTTCTCTATCCTCTTCTACATTTCTATAAATAAATAAAGAATATTCAAAAAAAAATAGTCTCTGGGAAGGTAATGTGACTGTGGGATAGCAGGTATAGTAGGGAGAGATGGTGCCTATAGTAACAGTGGGATAATAGTCTCTGGGAAGGGAGTGTGACTGTGGGATAGCAGGTATAGTAGGGAGAGATGGTGCCTATAGTAACACTGGGATAATAGTCTCTGGGAAGGGAGTGTGACTGTGGGATAGCAGGTATAGTAGGGAGAGATGGTGCCTATAGTAACAGTGGATACTAGTCTCTGGGAATGGAGTGTGACTGTGGGATAGCAGGTATAGTAGGGAGAGATGGTGCCTATAGTAACAGTGGGATAATAGTCTCTGAGAAGGGAGTGTGACTGTGGGATAGCAGGTATAGTAGGGAGAGATGGTGTCTATAGTAACAGTGGATAATAGTCTCTGGGAAGGGAGTGTGACTGTGGGATAGCAGGTATAGTAGGGAGAGATGGTGTCTATAGTAACAGTGGATAATAGTCTCTGGGAAGGGAGTGTGACTGTGGGATAGCAGGTATAGTAGGGAGAGATGGTGTCTATAGTAACAGTGGGATAAAAGTCTCTGGGAAGGGAGTGTGACTGTGGGATAGCAGGTATAGTAGGTAGAGATGGTGCCTATAGTAACAGTGGGATACTAGTCTCTGGGAAGAGACTGTTAGCTTTAGGAGATGAATGATAGATTTGGAATAAAAGTTACAGTAGAGTGAGATGGTGAAAGCAATGCTTAGTATGATTCTTGTCCAACCTACAGTCCTTCAGTTTTGATTGAAGAGAAATTCCCAGCACCTCACTCTGGCTTGAGCTATCTTTTAATTATCCACCTGAAATGCCTCAGGTAGACCCAAAACACCCAGAATGGACAAATATGTTGGAACCTGTGACATAAATAACCTGCCTAGTTCATGTAGAAGTCCATGGCAGAGGTCTAGTGACACATTTAAAGATAATTATAGCCTTGCTAACATTCGAGGGTTTTTTTTGAGAAAAAGCTTGTTTTGAGTATTGGGTCGGTAAAATTAGTTCGAGTTTTAGATATTCGAGTTTTTTCTTAAATAAGATACTACTCCAATTTTGAGTTCATTCGAATTTAAAAAAAACTAACATTCGACCTTTGATAAATCTGCCCATAAATGTGCTACTTACTGTGAAATGAATATACGCTCCTGATATTCCTTTCATTGCTTTCACCATAAACATTTGCTTCAGAACCTTGCCCCCAAAAATCAAATTACACTAAAATAAAAATCCCACGCTGTATTCACTAGTGTAACAGTGGTATCCAGTGTGTTCAAGAGTTTTTGTGATGGTCCAAGATCAGATAAAGACTTCAGAGCATTAGTGGTAGGTTCACAAGCAGTAGCTTTGCCTTCCCTGGGAGATGAAAGGGGCCAACTACAGAAAACTTTTTTGTTCATAAAACATAACATTTTGGAAAAGTTCCAGTCACTTGTGTGCTACATAAATACATTTTATGTGATAACTGTTCTTTGAATAATCTTTGTCAAGGCTGAAGATAAAGCTCCAGTCTCAATGTGTGGAGTCACTTTATTTCCAACTCACTGAATAGAGATTCTAAAAGCTTTGACATGTGAGGCTTGTCTGTCTTCATCAATGTAACCCATCTGTGACCCTTCCTTCCCACTGACATAAATCAACAGCATGGCCACACAAAACTATAAGGCCAGAGTTTATGAATTAAAATCATAAACAACGAGAGAACAAGAAACAAAAAAATGTGTCTGGTGGGTTTCTTCTCTCTTCTTCCTTCTGTGAAACCAGTTGGATTAAAGAGTACTGGTTCTCGGGGACATTTATCAGTAGAAACTTGAAATAAACCCTGTTCATCAGGGTACTCCATTAAAATCTACCATATGCCATAACTTCATAGAAGGAAAACTTCAGTGAGAATACAGAAGCTGGACAGATGTTATTCATAAGAAATAGTATTTAAAAGTATTATTTATTATTATAGGCTACAGTTGATTTACTGGCCCAACAGACTTCCACCAATAGGTGAGCAAAGTCATCTGTAAACTATTACTGTAAGTGAGCAGTGTTGTTAGTGGTGCCTATGCCAGAACATACGGCAACATTAAGGCACCTTAATTCATATATCCAGAGATGACTAATGGCCTACGGGTCAAGGTTCCTAGATTAAAGATGGTCTCAAAGTCTTTGAAGTTATGTAGGTCATAAACTCATAGATTTGCTTGCTTGTTGAGGCCACCAAAGAACAGTTGGGTCATATACCTGGAGAAGAAGTGCAAGAGTGCTTCCCTTAGTGTCCATTCAACTCTTTGCACTTTTTTTTTAAGTAAACGACTACTCTCTTTTACTATTTGCATGATTTGCTCTGCCTAATAAGGTGTATCCAGTTGGATCCTTATACTAGCCTATTCAGACCTGTTGGGTGAAGACTGCATCAACCTGCCAATGTGGTCCTTTCCTGGTGGGAACTTTCTAAATAGATATCTATGTGATTTTCAGCATGGTTCAATTGGACAGGCCCTGCCATTGGGCCCATACATTCTGCCAACTGGAGGGGCTAAGTAGACTGTTGTAGACTGACTTGTGTATGGCCACCTTTACACTCCAGTATACTCTAAGTACTTAACTGCTGGTGGCCATACAGAGCTTTGGATCATCTGAAGTATAAGAGCCTTGGTAATATATCTACGTTGAAATGGCAGCTCAATACTGAAAGAAAGAAAAGAACTAGAAGCAGTCACATAAGTACCTTAAGATACAGTTTTCCATATCTCAGAAACAACAATCAGTGTTTCCAAAATTACTCTACTGAGGAACATCAGCTAGCGTGGATCACTCAAAAACAAAGCAAAGTTTAAATAGGTGTGATTGGTATGAGTAACCACTTATTAATAGTAAATTAAATTGAATGACTCTTGGGTTGTTTGAGTTACTACGTTTGCAGATATCAATCCATACCACACACACAGACGAGCAAGGGCAGTTGCAGGTATGTTGCACAGACATCATTTCGATCCATCGTTGACATGGAGAAAAAGGCTGCTAGTCATTTATAAGTTACAGCTGCTAGAAGGAGTGATATCTTAGTGATGGATTGCTTGGATGAAACCAAATCCAGTCATAATTTGGAAAGGATATATCTTGCTGCAAGAAAAAAATCCTACTGTGATAGTTCTCAGTGCAGATCCAGTTGAGCAGTGGGAATACCTTCGGGAGCAGACAGACTTTATGGCAGATATATTTTTAAAAAGGAACAGTCGTTGGGCTAATGGCACAATCAGTGACACTCCGTGTCTGAGGAAGAGCAATGTTTCTGTTTATACAGCTTTAAAAAATTTACTTTTCATTCACATTTTTAATTGTCAACAAGTTGTATGGAAGCATTAGTAAGCAGATCCATCATTATTGCGGTCTGTTTGGGAACAGTTTGGGAACAGGTTTTTATGGAGAAAGGGCTTTTATTTCATGTAAGAATAGGAACAAATTTGGAAATCCAAATTAGTTTCAAATAAAATAAAATATAATTATATAAGAATTAGGGATGCACCGAATCAAGGATTCAGTTCCTGCTGCCCAGCTGAACTGAATCCGAAATCCTAATTTGTTTATGCAAATTAGGGACGGGACAGGAAATCACGTGACTTTTTGTCACAAAACAAAGTAAAAAATGTTTTCTCCTTCCCACTCCTAATTTGCATTTTCAAATTTGGATTTGGTTCGGTATTTGGCCGAATCTATCGCAAAGATTTGGGGCTTTGGCCTAATCCAAAATAGTGGATTCGGTGCATCCCTAATAAAAATGAAACGTACTGTATTAAATGTAATTATGTTGCTAGTATCATGTTTTTTTTTTTGGTTCAACTAAGACATGGAGGGTTTCATATTATACTCAGTCAGCCACATTAAGGGGCGCTATTTATTAACATTTGAATTTTGTTTTTCCACAATTTGATTTTTTTTTGGCTAAAAATAATTTGAATTTTTTTTAGCTAAAAATCAAGTCAATTATGGTTAAAAAAAAGAATTTTCAAAAGTTATTAAGCAAAAGGAATATGAAAAACCTGAATGTAAAATGTAATTTTAAAAGTTCACAAGGTCATGTAGAAGTCAATGGGAGCTGTCCTAGCTAAAATGTTTACTGTTTATTCAAATCGAGGTTTTATAGTAGAGTTTTTCGTGGTTTTTACTCTTTATAAATATCAACTTTTTTTTGTGTGGAGGATCTTTAATAAATGGGCCTCCTTACCATTTATTAAAGGCTGAAGTTTAGTTATTTTAAAGATTTTTGAAAGTACGAATAAACTCAATTCCATGAATGTCAGACATTTATCAAAAGATCAAACTGAAAAAGCACGAGCGAGAAAAAGTCACAGAAAAGTCTCAAAAACTTCAACTTTTTTAACTTGTTGCATGATAACTATGACTTTTTTCATATTTTCGCATACAATCCAGCATAATAAACACCCAAAACCTCAAAAACCCTGAAGCAAAGAGATCTTCCAGTTGCCACTGACTTCTACATGATTTCAGCAAGTTTTAGCTGGAGTATTTTTGGATTCTGAATTGCCTTGCTTTGATGCAAAATAATTCCTAGAAAAGTCATGCTTTTTTACCCCCAGCTTTTTTGGGTTTTGGCAACAAAAAGACAAAAAAGTTGTGGTTTAGTAAATCAGTAAATTCTTGAATACATGATTTTTGGCACTGAAAACTTCGATTCGAGGAAACCAAAAAAAAAAAAGCGAGCATCGGTAAATCAGCCCCATAGTGTCTGTAATAGTAAATCTGGCACAAAAACCTAGATTTTCTTAGTCAATGTGTTCATGACCCTAAGCGTTCCAGTGCGACCGAAAGCAAATCCCAAGTTTCCTTTGGTGACTCTTCTTTCTTTTTATAGTATATACTTAATCTATTTGCAGTGATCACGGTGTGCTTATTATGGTAACATTTAAAGCTTTAAAACTTAAATGGCGGTAATCTCAGATAGTAACCACAGCGGCATGGGATGGGAGGCATTTAATTAGACACAGCATTTTCACACCAGAAATCCATTGTGTATCGGCACCTAATAAACAACTGAAAATAGTTTAGGAAAAAGGATAAAACTTATCCTAATGAAGGGCATGTATTATGGCAGCACAGCGTTGGCAATGTACGCAGTTATTACATGCAGATGCTAGAAGCTAGTTATGAGACAAAAAATTACTTTTTTTATCCTTTTGCCTTTATTTCATTCAAACTAAAATGGCTTGGTGTAGTCAGTAGTGATGGGCGAATAAATTCACCTGGCGCGAATTCGCAGCGAATTTCCACGGTTCGCCGCCAACGAATAAATTCACAAAACTCCCTGCGACAACACTATTCGGACGCCCGTTGACTGCAAAAATTCACAAATTTTTCGCTGTTTTGCGAATTTTCTAGGAAATTCGCACATTTTTCTGCGAAACGGGAGAAATTCGCCCATCACTAGTAGTCAATGATTCACATACATGAATGTCATGACTCCCTGCTGGTGGAAAAGGAAAACTACATAAATAGGGTTTTGATGGATATCAGTCATAGCAAACAAATTAGTCAGTTTGCTTCATTTTTATTTTTCATTTGGAATTTCCATGGAGTGATGTTTTGGTTCTTTCCTTCCCCCTTAAACCCATTTTAGTTCTTTTCAAAGACTAATTTGGGTGTCTCTAACGGTTAAATACAATTTTACATGTTTTTATTGGCTTATACATAAAAAGACACACTTTCTGTCCATTGCTGGTTCACAACTGTTATATTAAATACACACTTCTGAACTAGTTTTATATCAGAGATAACTTCTAATATCCTCATATTTTCCAACAAGGGGTACTTTATTTATTACAATACACAAGTTTTAGTGAGTCATGTGACAAAAAACACTACTCACCATTTATAACTGATGACATCACTAGTCACCGTTTATAAGGATATAATTTACAGGATATTCATGGCTCTTGTGTAAATATATATATATATATATATATATATATATATATATATATATATATATATATATATTTATTTAAATATATTTACATTCTCCCATAAGTAACTAAAAATATCTTTTATATTTATATCTGTGTTCTCAAAAGCTAGCGTAAAGAGATTTCCTGTTCCTGTTGGAAGCCTCATGTTGTCTTCTTTATTAGAGAGCCTAGTAACATTGTGTAGATATAGTTATATACCATAACTAGGCCACCTCTTCCTGCACTAGTTTTTTGGTGCCACTCTGGTAACTTCACTGGTACCAAGATTATTTTGAAATTGATGTTATGCCATTCCCAAGACCTGATACTGGCACTACTTTTAAAATGCCCTATAATCAATGGAACAGTCCCAGCCCCTTGACTTCTGGAGTCAAGTTACTATGAAGCACAGACAGTCAGACTGTGCCATGCCTACAGAGAAATATTGAGACTAACCCACTAACTTGATTTTAGAAAGAGAGATAGGTTTCAGGGGGTCCCAACCTTCTTTGCATTTGAGCCACATTTAAATTGAAAAAAAAATTGGAGATAAACGCAAGCATGAAAAGTCCCTGGGTGTACCAAATAAGGGCTGAAATTTGGGTAGGTCCTATGTGGACTGGCAACCAATAGGAGGCTCTGTGTGGCAGTACACAGAGCCTCCTATTGGTTGGGGTTTTATGCAACCAAAACTTGCCTCCAAGCCTAGAATTAAAAAAAACACCTGCTTTGAGGTCACTGGGAGCAACATCCATGGGGTTGGTGAGCAACATGTCACTTGCGAGCCACTGGTTGGGGTTTTCAGGTTGCTTTAGCATGGGTTATGTGGACTCAATTTTACCATCACCAATATATTGGGCTCTGGTAATGTCATAGCAGAAATTTCAAAATAGTACCAAAAATCTCTTCCTAAACGAAATTTCATTTTCTGAATCATTTGGAAAGTGAATATGGATATACCCAATTCTGTATTGAATTTGGAATTTGACTGAATTTGAGCCTTTGTTATAAGCATTTGACCAATCTGAGTGCCTGAACATTCTAAATCAAAAGACTTAAAATCACTTGTTTTGAGATTTTTGGACGATGGAAGGTGATGATTATTTTACATACAGTAGGCTGATTTCTTTTATTCACCTGTGGTTTTGCTAATTTGCATAAGCAAATTATTTTTTTTTATTTGACCAAATCCATTCTGGAGGCATAAATATTTGGCCAAATGCAAAAAAATGGTCATGAATGAATACAAGGACAAAAAAAAGACACTGGAGCTTCAGTCAGAGGGATGACTATACTAAGTTGTGAAACTACGTGTTATGGACCCACCATCAATGCTTTAAGATCTCCCCTAGCATTCCCTTTTAGAGGCTATATATTG
Source organism: Xenopus laevis (assembly GCF_017654675.1). NCBI lineage: Eukaryota > Metazoa > Chordata > Amphibia > Anura > Pipidae > Xenopus > Xenopus laevis. The sequence goes on from NC_054380.1 coordinate 129,974,215, forward strand.
ATACTGCTTATAAAACAAGGTTTTCTAGTCTCTTGGATCCACCAAAAGTCTCATGGCCTGCTTCTCCTATTCCCAACCCCTGACTTTTATGGCCATATTGTTATAAACAGCATCATCAGAGCTTCCCATCGACACTTTCCAGCTCAGGGAAGACTCAAAGGTCTTCAGTAACATCAATTCCCAGCAATGCAAGTCAAGAGATCATACATTTCACATACAGCTCACTTTTCAATATAGCTCTGTTAACATTGCTTATCTTAGCATTGCCTTGTGCTTATCACTTAGAACTTGATACTGCTTTGGGTTAAACAGTAGGGAGCCATAGGGAGAACTGAACATTTGCTCATAACTTGATTTCCCAAATGCTCATAATCAAACATACTTCATTTAAGAAAGCAAAGTGAATGTTTAGCTTTAGTTTGGAAACCAGTGATTTATTTGTGGAGCCAATTTCTAAAAACGTTGATACCGAATACCCCGCATGTGTTAATGTTGGCACCACCACTTGATTCTCTAGATATCGTTGCTGTGTTATCACCACCCAGCTTCTTAACCTCTATGGTCATTAGCCCCCTAACAGAGATATGTCTCTATTTGAATACTTTAAGAAGAATTTCTCAAGGAAGCTAAAAAGACACGTATGGTCCAAGCTGACTGTAACATGATCTCAATTTGTCTGTAGGACCAGAAGTCTTTCAAGAAAACATTATTCAAAAAAAGTGCTTGCTGCAGCTTCTGCTTGGTCCTATTAGGCTTGATAGGAACTCAACTAAGCTGTCACTGGCCATAAAAGAAGAGCAAACAGGGTCCTATGCAAATAAACAATAGACTCTAGTGTTGGCCCTAAAGAATGCCCAGGTTGCTGACCTCGTCCTCTTTCAAACTGCCTGTTCTTAGCTATGAAAGGCACTCCAGATTAATTAGATTTGACATTAGTTAACAGCAGCAATTACTTAAAAGCAATTAATCAGGGAAAGTCTCTAAACAGAAGCAAAGTAAATAAACCACTGAGAAGAACTTTCTGATAACTTCACCTTGTAGATAAGGACGAGAGCCAGGTGTTGTACCAAGGTGGATCCAATTTATCTGGTTTCCCCCATTACTCCGGGTATCCTGCAAATCCTCACAAGTTTATCTTTCCAGGTCTAAAACCTGTAATGTATTTGTCTAGATTACTAAAAGGCTATTTAATCATGCGTGTTATCTGTTCAAGCACTTCCAAAAGTTCAAGAGTGATAGCGCATTATTTTTTTATCCCCCTACTATGAGACTAAGGTCATGTTTATTTAAAGGGGCACTGATAAGAGTTCTGGATTACTGTAATTTAAATAACAAATTGCAGTGTTGATAGAGGTATACTTTGGTTTTGAAGCCAACTTGGGGATAGACAGGTTGTTTTTGAACTAACACTGGCCACATGGGGGGGCAATACGTTTATTTTTGGAAAGCTGCAGACAGGGGCCTCTGGTCTGATCTAGATATTACTGGGCCCCACAGCAAAATATTTTTTCGACCCCAAAATGTATAGAGGTTTTAACGATATTTATTGAAACTGTATATGAATTAGGGGCCCCTGTATCTCCTGCCCCCCCCCCCAGTTGCAGGGTCTGCTTCCTCTATAGTTACACCATTTATTAGAAGCTCTGTAATAATTGTGTGTCTCTAGTGATGGGCGTCTTGTTTTTGACGCTGACGTCTGTTTTTTTGATGCCGACGCAGTTTTTTGAAGCCGACGCCCTTTTTTTGACGCTGACGCCCGTTTTTAACACAATTTTTTTTGACGCCGGCGAACTTTCGCCAGTGAATTTTCGCCCGTTTCGCAAATTTATTTGCCGCCGGCGAATCGCGCAAATTCACCTCAAATTCGCGCCTGGCGAATAAATTCGCCCATCACTATGTGTCTCCATTTCCTTTCTCAATAGGCAATGTCATGGACCTATCTGGATCCATTTGAGTTGGACCCAACTGGCCAAGCTTAAGCTGTCTATACAGGTACCAATAATATTAATTATCAGTATTTGTATGGTGGTCCACTCATCCCAACCAATATCCATGTACTAAGGATATTAACCAATTCAGGAATCGGATGGGTTTGGAAAATGTATCTGCTATTACACCATATTGGCCAAATTATGGGACATCGGCAGATGAGGAATTGAAGAGGGGCCACACCTTTTTGCATGGACATTCGAAACAATTTTTCTATATGTAATGCATGATGCAAACATGGGGCATTGCTCCATTTATTTGCACTTTACACTCAGCCCCGTACTTAATAAATGACAGGCAAATGTTTATTCTTTTTCGAATAAAAGGACCCCCTATTTTAAGTTGTTTTTCCACTGAAATGTGAATTAGACATTGTTTGGTAGCTTACATGGCTTTCGGTTGCCAAAATATTTGTGGCAGCAAACAACACAAAGTACAGTTACATGTCTTAAAAGTATTTTTCTTGCAATGGGGTGGCTGAAACGTTAATTATAAAAATAGATTCTTTTTCCATTTCCTAATGCCAGAGTGAACGTATCCTGAAGCAAAATTGTAAATAAGAAAGTAAATTCCTTTTTGGAAAATTATAGAACAAAAGGCACTGAAATAATGTCACAGTGTAAGAGGAAAAAAAAGCCAAAAGGCAAATTTAGAGTTTATTTGGCTTATAATGGATAATAAAGTAAAATTACTTTTCTAATATCTTTCCTAAGAAAATGCCTTTCTTTATGCGTCACTTAGTGCAGCGCCAAACCTTTCTTTCAATTCATTAAAGGGATCCTGTCATCGGAAAACATGTTTTTTTCAAAACGCATCAGTTAATAGTGCTACTCCAGCAGAATTCTGCACTGAAATCCATTTCTCAAAAGAGCAAATAGATTTTTTTATATTCAATTTTCAAATTTGACATGGGGCTAGACATTGTGTCAATTTCCCAGCTGCCCCTGGTCATGTGACTTGTGCCTGCACTTTAGGAGAGAAATGCTTTCTGGCAGGTTGCTGTTTTTCCTTCTCAATGTAACTGAATGTGTCTCAGTGAGACATGGGTTTTTACTATTGAGTGTTGTTCTTAGATCTACCAGGCAGCTGTTATCTTGTGTTAGGGAGCTGTTATCTGGTTACCTTCTCATTGTTCTTTTGTTAGGCTGCTGGGGGGGGAAGGGAGGGGGATTATATCACTCCAACTTGCAGTACAGCAGTAAAGAGTGATTGAAGTTTATCAGAGCACAAGTCACATGACTTGGGGCAGCTGGGAAATTGACAATATGTCTAGCCCCATGTCAGATTTCAAAATTGAATATAAAAAAATCTGTTTGCTCTTTTGAGAAATGGATTTCAGTGCAGAATTCTGCTGGAGCAGCACTATTAACTGATTCATTTTGAAAAAAAATTTTTGTTCCCATGACAGTATCCCTTTAAGGACACCTTGCAATCTTGGTTAACTTAGTATGCTTTTAGTAAAATGGGTGAAACTACTGGTCACGATGTTTCAAATCACCCCTCATTTAGCAGTGTCACTTGGCTTTCCTGCACAATGATTTTCCAAGAGAATTTCCATAGATCAGATAGCACAGGTACAGGCAAGAAGGAGGGCGCCCAGGGTACAGGTTAATATTGAGGATGATTTTTGAGTATGACATGATCAAATGTCGGATTTCGGAACCAGTATAGGTTTACTTGCCATTTTGGATCAACTTAGATTTTTTGTGTTTAAATATTTAACACTGAAGGAAATAAAGTAATAAAAATCACAACATTTGCAGCAGGTCTAATAACCCAATGTAATTGGTCTACAGGGGCGCTTCGTCAATGAGGCGACTTGAGACTGTTGCCTCAGACGGCAGCGCCCCATTAGGTACCAGGGGCGGCAAAAATGCTGCACGCGTCACCGTCCCCGTTGCCCTCCCCTTTCTGTCCGCATCGTCCTTCGCTTGTGCCTTGACTTATATGCGCATGTGCACATCTTGAATATATGTATATGCGCATGCGCAGCTTGTTGAATGCTGCCCCTAACCACAAATCTGGCCTGAATAAACCACAGTAACTGGTCTAATAACCCAAAGTAATTGGTCTAATAACGTATAGTAACTGGTCTAATAACCCAAAGTAATTGGTCTAATAATCCATAGTAAACGGTCTAATAACCCATAGTAACCGGTCTAATAACCCATAGTAACCGGACTAATAACCCATAGTAACTGGTCTAGTAACCCATAGTAACCGGTCTAATAACCCATAGTAACCGGTCTAATAATCCACAGTAACCGGTCTAATAACCCAAAGTAACTGGTGTAACAACCCAAAGTAATTAGTCTAATAACCCATAGTAACCGGTTTAATAACCCAAAGTAATTGGTCTAATAAACCATAGTAACCGGTCTACTAACCCATAGTAACTGGTCTAATAGCCCACAGTAACCAGTCTAATAACCCAATGTAATTGGTCTAACAACCCAAAGTAATTGGTCTAATAACCCATAGTAATCAGTTTAATAACCCACAGTAACCGGTCTAATAACCCAAAGTAACTGGTTTTATAATCCCTAGTAACCGGTCTAATAATCCAAAGTAACTGGTCTAATAACCAAAGTAATTGGTCTAATAACCCAAAGTAACCGGTCTAATAACTGAAAGTAATTGGTCTTATAAACCATAGTAACCAGTCTAATAACCCCAAGTAATTGGTATAATAATCCATAGTAACAGGTCTAATAACCCATAGTAACCGGTCTAACAGTACAGAGTAACCAATCATACATTCTAGATGACTAGTAAAAGCATCCTGCTGATGTCTTGGTTCACCTGCAAAGCTGTTTTAATAAATAAAGCTGGTATTTTTTTTAAGAGAAACTAAACAAAGAGTCAAAGAGTCCACTGCTCTCCATTGGACAGACTGGCTTATTAGAACATTAATCACATTAATAGTTATTTATATGAACTACTTATTATAGAGTAAATTAACTTATATTGGGATGATATGAGTTATCATCTACAGCAAGATAATTGGGCCCCTAAACTTTGGAAACAAGACATTTTACATAAAAGTATATTACAGCACTGGGTCCCATATAGTTCCTGGGACCCCAGTAGTTAAAAGGTCTTTTTCCCACCACTGCTTTTCACTTAAATGACCTGTGGGTTTGTAACATAGTATCTGTGGTCAAACGCCCCCCCCCCCCCGCCCCCATCAAGTTCCAAAGCTTTGTTCCAACAAAACCTTTCAGCATTTCTAGGCCTATTCATTTATAAGATTTAGTTTCCCTTTAAGTCAAGTAAAGTTGTGCTGAAGGCAAGTTGGAATGAGTCGGAGCCAGTTTATATTGTCTGCATTTCATTAGAACTACTCCAGTTTTTTCAGGCACTTAAGCAAAGCTGGCATCCCTGATCAGGAAAATATGGCCAAATTGTAATATAGGTGCCTCTATTTAATTATCAATGACAAATAAATGATAAGGCACCTCAGGGCAAGCTGCAAAACACCAAAGGACAAGGTCATGTGTTTTTTTTTTACGTTGAGTTTTTAAAACTGTGTATTCCACCATAAATATTCGAGAGTCAACATCTGCCACACAACACCAGTATTTACGTTTTTCAGCAGGAATACCAATACGCAACTTTATGGGATCCGCAGGTTTGGAAATACACTTGCTGTGTATATGCTTTGTATTTTTAATATGGCGTTTTTAAAAACGCAACTTAAAAAACCCTGTGTGATCTCATCCTAAAGGGTGCAAGTTTGTGCTTTTAGTATCTTCCACCTATGTCCAGGACATTAATAAATAATGACCCCCACTATGTTAAGGTATTAAATTTAAATATATGTTTATTTAGATGCATTTAATTCAATATAAGCATTAGTGCAGGAAAATAACATTTACAAACAGCTCAATAGATTCACCATTATAGAAACAAATACTTCTTATTCATTGGAGATGTATGTGTATTTGCGTAGGTGCATGCTACTATATAAATATAGCTCAATATAATCAGGGGGGTTATTTATCAAAGTCCAAATGCTATAAACTCAAAAAAAAATAGTTTTTTTTTAACTATAAACCTGCGAATTTTTATTGGAAATATTTTTTATTAAGATTTATTATAACCCGAGGATGAAAAAAGTCCGAATCCAAAAATCTTCGACCTGTTGAGGTTTTGTGGAAGTCAATGGCAGAGGTCCTATTTGCAATTTGAAGATATTATGGTCTGCGCTGGGTTTTGTATGATAATCCGAACATTTCAGGTTTTCCTCTGATTTCATGAAAAATTCTGACTTTTCGGGAGTTAAATCCTAAAAAATCTGATTTTTCTCGCAACAATCCAAAAAAGTTGTCGTTTTCATGCGACAATCCGAAAAAGTCAAAATTTTTCCAGATCAGATTTTTCTGAGGTTTTTTAATAATACATAAGGGGGAATTGTAGATTCTAGCTCGGTCAGACTTTTTTTTTGTTTTTTGTTTTTAAATATTAGAAAAATTTGGATTTTGATAAATAGCCTCTGTAGTGTTAATTCAATTGTCTAACTAATTGAATTCTAAACAAACCAATAGTACAGCCTTTTAGGAAGCCAATTGAACCCTTTCTAAAAGCAGTTTATTTCACATTTTGACAAAGAGTAACTCAAGTAAGACATTTTAAGTCAATTTATTCATGGGCCAGCAAATACAATTTACAATAAAATGAGCAGTTACCAGTCAGTGCAAACACATCAACGAACACATTATTACAGCTACAAGTACCATTAAGAAGACTTCAGTGACCCTTTAAACTCTTGTACTATTTTCAACTGAAAACAAGTTTAAAAGGTTAGGAGTTCTGTGTTACTAAGGAGTTTACTTTGATGGAGTCGCTCATACATGTACCCGGCTCATTGAGAATACCTGGTGTTTGAGTTCACCCAACATAAGTAGCCATAGAAACCAACCTTGTTTAATTTGGTGTGTGTATCTGAGTGACGTAGTGGTTTTCTAAGAAGGGTCATGATGGGGGCATCTAGGCAATTAAACCTAATCATGAGTTTCAGGCTGTCTCTATGTTTATATGAGCTTTGAACAGCAGTTTGTGTTGATTTGACCCTGATTGGGTGCCAAAGAGTGGCACATTTTTATCTTCAAGATCTTCAAGATCACACTTACTAAGGTCTTCTTACTTCCTCGCCTCTTTTCTCATCTTCTATTTAGACTATAGACTATTAGAAGACGAAACCTGAATCTAGATCTCCTGTGAAGCCTTTTTATTTTCCTCTAGAAAAATCAGTACTTAGCGGAGGAAGACTATGGCTCATCCTCTTTGGATTCCACTTTAAGAAGGTCACACAATGATGAAGTGCTCTACCTGTGTGCAAAATCCTTTAGGATTTTAATGGCTCAAAAACAAACGTAAACATCAGAAAAGCCTTTTATGAATTTTGAAACAAAATTTAAGGGCCTTCTTTATCAAAATCCGAGTATTTAAATAAAAAAAAGTCTGACCGAACTAGAATTCACTATTTGATCTTATTTGTTATTAAAAAAGTATGATTTAATCGGATCAGGGTCAAACTCAATAAAATCAGGCGAAAACCCTAATTGAGTTTTTACCCAAATCGCTCGATTTTTCAACCTTTTTCCTGAAAAGCCCAATTTTTTGGGGATTTTTGTCTAAAAAGTCCGAAATAGTCGGATTTTAGGGCTAATCCCAGTGCAGACCACAGAAACTTCCAAATAAGATAGGGACCTATCCCATTGACTTATATACAACCTCGGCAGGTCTGAGATGCCGGATTTTTGGATTCAGACTTTTTCCATCTTCCGGGGTATAATAAATCTCAAAAAATTTGAAGTAGGCTTCAATAAGTCAGCACCCTAAGAAAACCGACCCCTAAGTGAAATCTGGGAACAGCGACCCTATGAATAAGGTTATTCTGCTATCAAACTGGGCAGTATTTTGCTCAAGTGAGGACTGATACTGATACTAGTACTAAGAAAGCTTTAAAGCTGCTATATTATTTTTATAATATTTTATCATCTGGGAGAATCTCTTTGAATATATTTTAGTATACTGCTATTTCAAACAATGCAGGACATGAAAGGTAAATTGTCTGTATAAACCAAGTACAGTATATTTTAAACATATCTGTGGCGTGTTAGAAATTGAGATATGATGTATTTTTAGCTGTGTACTTAAGCAAGCAGACTAGAGGTAGTCATTTTTATTTGCATACGGAACTTTATCAGTCACAGAAGGGTGGACAAGAAAAGTGAAGAAGGTAAAAGAAAATTGCTGAATTCGTTCCAAGTTAAACACTACATGCTGTATCATATGTTGTTCAAAGCATAATTTAAACATTTCAAGGGATGTAAAAAGAGTAGGAAAATAATTGTAGGAGTGTGTTACAAACCACCTGTCTACTGATCTGACTTTGAATCACTGGCACCTGTACTGACTGCTCGCCTGTTGTGTTTCTTGTGAACTTGGTGCCTTGGCCATAGGTGCCATAGGAAAGCCATACACTTGCTTCCGTTGTCTTAAATTGGTCAAGATGACCATGGAAGGGCAGTATATTGAAATCGTCTGAACTGGCCAACCAAATATGAGCACGTATAGCTAGCTTTTAGAGAAGATCACAGCCATGTAGATACTATTTGCCATTAAAAATGAGTCATTCTCCGATACTTGAATGAAAAGCTTGCACTACCAAGTATTTGTTCGCCAGAAACCTGTCTGTTGGGGATAATAGGGGGCTTGCAGCTACACCCCTATGCTAGATTATGTTACCTACAGCTCCTGTATTATGCCAAGAAAGCCATATTAATGCACTGGAAATTGCTCAACCCTCCCACAATACAATATTGGTAAAAACTGATAAATAACTCTCTCTCGAATCAGAAACTGACCTATCTTTCTAGAGGATGCCCCGGGAAATTTGAAGCGATATGGGGTACCTGGTTAAATCTGGTTAACTGCCTATGTACTAATTTAATGGATATGTCATTTTATACCTTACCCCCCCTCCCCCCCCCCTTCTCTCTCAACTTTCTCCTTTTACTATCTCTTTATTGCTCTTCTAATTGTGTTATGTTTAATACTTTAAATAAAAAACTTTTAAAATAAAAAATGAGTCATTGCTGCCCTCTAAGAAATCACACGCGGATGCATTGATGCACAGAGAATAAAAATAAAAGGTTTAAAAAATAATAATAATAATAAACTCATGAAACAGAAACAATTACTGATAGCCAGTAACCTCACAAGAGGTTATTGTTTGCTTGAGACTCTATGGTGTGTTCCATCATGAACTAAGATGATATTTCATACACAAAACAAGTCAATGCAAACCCCACTGGCATATGCACTCTTGGTTTCTCTTTTGTTATTATCCCAATCCTGTTCATATCAATGGCAGCCTGATATTCTGTTTGCACTGGATTACACATGTGCTTCAGAGCACCCACCCTACCAGATACAGAATTGTCTCTCTGTCAAATGTTCATATTGTTCTCCACTGATTTCATTTAATGTCACTATGGGAGGAGAAGGGTTGACTTAAATCCCACAGAGCAATGTGTTCGGTAATGTAGATTTGCGCTGGGAAATTATCATTACCCAATGCAAAAATTAACTTGTATCCATTATAAAGCTTGAGAGCAAAAGCGGTATAGGAAGGAAATGAGGAGATCATTCTTCCTACTTGCACAGTGTTTAATGGATAAAGCCATCAAAATAAAAAGTGTTTATTGGAAAACAGAAACTGATGTAATTTATTAGATCTAAAATGATCAAAAGGTTTTTTAGCTGACCAGTATCTGCAACCTGGGTTACTTGTAGCAAACTATTTATTACGTTACCCTCTACAGGGATAAAAACATTTATCCCACAAAACATGGAAAAGGTTCATTTCCCATGGATGAAAACCCCAGAAGCTGGCCATAAACTGCCAGGTCTCCAAAATGAGAGGATCCTGTCCCAAATTGACCCTATACAGTGAAGCCTACAGAGGCCCATCGGACAGTGGAAACATCAACATGCCAATGCTCTCCTTTTCTGATAATCTGCTCAATTGATTGATTTTAATCCAGTACCATTCTTGTAGGCCTGGCGGTTGGCTTCACATGGTCAGTCTGTGTGTAATATGCTACTGTAATTCGACTAGGGTATAGTTAAAATTTGATTCGAGTTTTTTTAAAAAAAAATTTGAATTAGAATTTTCGAAATGTATCATGTACTGGCCCTTTAAGAATTCGAATTATACTATTCGCCACTTTGAAACCTGCTGAATTGCTGTTTTAGCCTACAGGAATGACCTGGAATCAATTTGGAGTTGTTTGGAGGCATTCTAAAAATCGAGGGGTTTTTTTCGATGGAAAACTCGAATTGAATACAATTTGAATTTGATTCGAATTCGATTTGAGTTTGGGGGTTGATTCCGTTCACCCAAATTCGAAAAAAAAAAAATTTTTTTTGAAAAATTTCAATAGTTTTAGTTTTTCTTATTTCGTGTTCATGGGAGTTTATTTACAAATTCCCATGAACTCAAAATTCGACCCTTGATAAATCTGCCCTTCGTGTATAACTTGCATATGGCCTCCTTTAGTTTAATCTATATATGAGTGTGGAAGAGCTACGGGCAATGTCTAAGGCAGAACAAACCAACCACTGAACTAGAAAATAAAGCCTGAGTAATAATTCAAATGCTATTGTTAAAGGGGGGGTAATAGACGAAAATCAGTCGTCCTTATATGTGGTTTAATTTAAAAAATACAATATTATTACAAGAGGCAGAGCAGATTTTAAACACAAAGCGTGTTTATTGGCCCTGCCTCTCTGTATTACGCCCTTTTCATATTAAACATAGCGTTGGGGAACCAATTTTGTTGAAAATCTCATAAAATACATACTTCTGTAAAAAAAAGGAATATAATGAATTGAGGAACAGTTATACAGGCGGCAGTTAGCACTGGAAATTGTTTTAGTGTGGGAATGAGCAATTGTAAAAGTCCATCTGTTTGCTACTTGAACCCAGATTTGTGCAAAGCACTTACAAGTGGAATGCCAGATCTGCGGCTCCTAATGAAAACCAGCACAACCATATTGACTCTTAACTTAAAAGACTGGCGTGTGAATACAATTTCTAATATTTCCAAAGAAAAGAAAATATTGAATTGTTAGGCAGTGGAGCCTGGAGGGAAACATTTATTAATGGGCCACTGTCGATCACCTTAATTGTTTGCAATTCACCCTCTCAATTTGTCCAAGTTAAATATTATAAATTGGTTTTGTAAAAGTATAGGTACTAAGCCCTTTTGCTGGGGATCCATTCTAGTGACTCCTTACAAGGACCAGTCTTCATAATCAACATATTTATGGTCAACCATAGATGGGAAAATGACTTTTAATGATAAGGCAAAGCCAACCTTTTATCCCAACTATTATCCCACTGTTACTATAGACACCATCTCTCCCTACTATACCTGCTATCCCACAGTCACAGTCCCTTCCCAGAGACTATTATCCACTGTTACTATAGGCACCATCTCCCTACTATACCTGCTTTCCCACAGTCACACTCCCTTCCCAGAGACTATTATCCCACTGTTACTATAGACACCATCTCTCCCTACTATACCTGCTATCCCACAGTCACACTCCCTTCCCAGAGACTATTATCCACTGTTACTATAGGCATCATCTCTCCCTACTAAACCTGCTATCCCATAGTCACACTCCCTTCCCAGAGACTATTATCACACTGTTACTATAGGCACCATCTCTCACTACTATACCTGCTATCCCACAGTCACACTCCCTTCCCAGAGACTATTATCCACTGTTACTATAGGCACCATCTCTCCCTACTATACCTGCTATCCCACAGTCACACTCCCTTCCCAGAGACTATTATCCACTGTTACTATAGGCACCATCTCTCCCTACTATACCTGCTATCCCACAGTCACAGTCCCTTCCCAGAGACTATTATCCACTGTTACTATAGGCACCATCTCTCCCTACTATACCAGCTATCCTACAGCCACACTCCCTTCCCAGAGACTATTATCCCACTGTTACTATAGACACCATCTCTCCCTACTATACCTGATATCCCACAGTCACACTCCCTTCCCAGAGACTATTATCCCACTGTTACTATAGGCACCATCTCTCACTACTATACCTGCTATCCCACAGTCACACTCCCTTCCCAGAGACTATTATCCACTGTTACTATAGGCACCATCTCTCCCTACTATACCTGCTATCCCACAGTCACAGTCCCTTCCCAGAGACTATTATCCACTGTTACTATAGGCACCATCTCTCCCTACTATACCAGCTATCCTACAGCCACACTCCCTTCCCAGAGACTATTATCCCACTGTTACTATAGACACCATCTCTCCCTACTATACCTGCTATCCCACAGTCACACTCCCTTCCCAGAGACTATTATCCCACTGTTACTATAGACACCATCTCTCCCTACTATACCTGCTATCCCACAGTCACACTCCCTTCCCAGAGACTATTATCCACTGTTACTATAGGCACCATCTCTCCCTACTATACCTGCTATCCCACAGTCACACTCCCTTCCCAGAGACTATTATCCACTGTTACTATAGACACCATCTCTCCCTACTATACCTGCTATCCCACAGTCACACTCCCTTCCCAGAGACTATTATCCACTGTTACTATAGACACCATCTCTCCCTACTATACCTGCTATCCCACAGTCACACTCCCTTCCCAGAGACTATTATCCACTGTTACTATAGACACCATCTCTCCCTACTATACCTGCTATCCCACAGTCACACTCCCTTCCCAGAGACTATTATCCCACTGTTACTATAGACACCATCTCTCCCTACTATACCTGCTATCCCACAGTCACACTCCCTTCCCAGAGACTATTATCCACTGTTACTATAGGCACCATCTCTCCCTACTATACCTGCTATCCCACAGTCACACTCCCTTCCCAGAGACTATTATCCACTGTTACTATAGACACCATCTCTCCCTACTATACCTGCTATCCCACAGTCACACTCCCTTCCCAGAGACTATTATCCACTGTTACTATAGACACCATCTCTCCCTACTATACCTGCTATCCCACAGTCACACTCCCTTCCCAGAGACTATTATCCACTGTTACTATAGACACCATCTCTCCCTACTATACCTGCTATCCTACAGCCTCCTTCCCAGAGGTTATTAATATGGGCTAATATCCACTATCCATTACTAAGCTTTTTTATAAATACAGTTGCTACTATGTGCAGCTGAGGGCAATACTCCATGCTTCCAAACACTTGTAATACTTGTATTTTACCAAATGAAATTCACGGATAAGAGCACAGATCAAACTTTTCTCACATATACAGTAACTAGTAATGAACATCATTAAGGATCTGTGTCCCTAAGAAACCTTTTATGGGCAACAAATATTTTTCCCAGCAAACAAAACACAGAATAATGGCATTAATGGAATAGAAACAAGATGACAGAAAACAGTAAACTGAGGATAGAGACAAACAAGAACCAAAACAATATTAACTCCCTTTTTGGTCATTTTCCTAATGTATTGACTTCATTCATCAAATACTCATTTTTACCCCAACTTTTGTTATTTTAATGAACCCTCGTTTCTTCAGATCTGGAACTATTTTGAACTCACCATGAAGGGATCTGGAAGTGTTTTCACTTCAAAAAAGAATTGGACAGTGTCCAAAGTCAGAAGAATGGAGTCTTTGGGTTTTGAAAGAATTCCAACCCAAAGCTTTCTGGGATTTTTCATCTAAACATTTACTTTATTAACTTTCATTTAGTATTTCTAATTTGCGGTATAGTTTCCCATTCCTGTTATGATACCGTTCGCAATTCACTGGAATTTTCTTAAGGGCCTCCCGACTTGTTAAACACTGCAACGTATACAGGTATGTGTTTAATGAACGCCAGTTACCTAATGGATTCATAAAATGATTCATTATCCTTTTATTCTCAAATCGCTTCATGAATGTTTCGCTCAGTGGGAGAAAGTAATGGTTATTTGTTCAACAATTCTCTAGCTTTTAGCTTGTGTCAAATAAAACAGGTTTCTAAATGCTCAGAAATCACTGTAGCTCTTTAATTCGATATTTGCATTTGTATGTTATTCATAGAATGAAACAAAAAGTCAGAGGAATGAAGTTCTTTTCCGTATCACAATACTCTAACTAAATGTTTGGTTTTGTGGGTGCTTCTAAGGTTCCAGTTAACTTTGAGCATTTTATCACCCACCCACAGATCAATAAATTCCCGTGTGGGATACAGGATTAATGAAGTTTAGTTTTTTTTATTGTTAATATCACTTTAAAAAATTGTTATATCCAGAAATGTAATTATATGGGGATCATTTATCAAAATCCAGTTTTTTCTGATTTTTAAATAAAAAAAGTCCTATCAAACTAAAATCCACAATTTACCCTTTTTTATCATTAAAAAAAACAAAACAAGTCACAACATTTTCAGATTGTTGCACAAAAAAGGCAACTTTTTTGGCTTTTCACATGAAAAGTCAAATTTTCGGATTTGACATCCGAAAAGTTAGAATTTTCCATGAAATAGTCAGAAAAAGCACAAAATGTTCGTATTATAGTACGAAACCCAGCGCAGATCATAATATCTCCTTGTGTGTCTAACAAATCAACAAGAAACACTTCATTTTTTTACAAGTTTGTTTCTCCTCTCAAATACTTTAGGCACCTTGCCTGTGATAGTAACTATTGGCATTAATTCATATTGAGTAGTGATGGGAGAATTTGTCCTGTTTCATTTCGCCACGAATTTGAAACTGGGAAAAATTCCCGAAACGGCAATTTTGACTCCAGCTTCTAGATGGGCGCCAGCGTCAGAACCATCGACAGCGTCTAAAAAATTTGTGAATTTATTCGCCGATGGCAAAACTGGCAAATTCGCCACAAATTCGCTCCTGGTGAATAAATTTGCCCATCACTAATATTGAGGGTAAAAAATCCTACACTTTTTTAAATGATTAAATATTTTTTGTAGCCGTAAGATACGATGCTCCACATTACAAAAAGACCCATGAGTAAGACCTATGTCTAGGTCATTGAGACCTATAATCAAATGTTTTGATGAACTATATATATATATATATATATATATATATCCATGAACATAAAAGAACCGGCACACCCATGTAAAAATAATTCACTTTTTTATTATATCATAACGTTTCGGTCCTTGTTGCAAAAGGTCCCAACGAGGACCGAAACGTTGGACTAAGTTGTAATAAAAAATGTAATTATTTTTACATGGCTGTGCCGGTTCTTTGATGTTCGTGAATATATACATAATTTAACCGAGCTGCCCGTTCATACACTTTGGCAGATACTCACTAGACTGAGATATATATATATATATATATATATATATATATATATATATATATATATATATAGAGCCATTGGTTGCCGGCACTCACCTCCGCCATTCAATCATTTCGCCAGGTGCTAACTCAATTCAATATAAAGTCCAAAAATAAAAGGAAGCACTCACGGCATAAAGGTTGTGACACATCCTGATGACGGTCCCTTCAGGTACCGAAATGCGTAGATGTTTATATGATTCAGTAAAGGACTTCTAACAACCTTTATGCCGTGAGTGCTTCCTTTTATTTATTTATATATATATATATATATATATATATATATATTCACCTTTGAGATAACTTTTTAGTATGATGCAGAGACTGATATTCTGAGACAATTTGCAATTCGTTTTCATTTTTTATTATTTGTGTTTTTTGAGTTGTTTAGCGTTTTATTCAGCAGTTCTTCAATTGGCATTTGAGCAATCTGGTTGCTAGGGCCCACATTAACCCTAGCAATCATGCATCAAACTGAATAAGAGACTGGAATATAAATAGGAGAGGCCTGAATAGAAGGATCAGTAATAAACAGTAACAATAACTATACAGAGCATTTGTTTTTTAGAAGGGGGTCAGCGACACCCATTTGAAAGCTGCAAAGAGTCCGAAGAAAAAGGCAAATAATTATAAACCTTTAAAAACTAAATAATGCAGACCAATTGAAAAGTTCCTTAGAATTGGGCATTCTATAACATATTAAAAGTTACCTTAAAGGTGAATCACCCCTTTAAGGAATAAGTAAACCTTTCTTTTTTTATCTAAAATTACTCTTAACAGTCCCGCGAATAACATACCTTTCTGTTATTACAAACCTTTCTGACCCCATTTAGTTTCCCTGATACAATTAGCTGAACTGCAGTTCTTTTAGCTACTTCCTTGTCTATCCTAAAGCTCCACCCCTGAGCTCTCCTCTCTCTGACCATGAGGACCTCAGAGAGGTGTCTATTGCGCATGCCTGATTGATTGAAAGAAATGAGAGATTTTATAACCATAAAAAAATGACATACCAATTTTTTACATCAAGGAATATTCAATCCCATAATTTTTCAGCAAATTGGATCATTTTCTGCTTAACTGTCTATATATTTATGGATATTATATCAACTCTAATGTAAACTGTAAAAAACAATAACATCCCACCTACATACAACCCAACATTTTATCTGCAAGATGAAATGTCAATAAAATGGCCTTAACACATAGTTTACAAGACCTTATGGCCTCATAACCACTGCATAAACCCAGTTAATTCTATAAAATAGCATTGGCATCTCATATAACTGAACAAATATTCTGTGAGATATTCTGCTGTTGGAAAATGGGAGTTAGGGTGTTTTTATGAAAAACATAGCAACTACATGGATCACTTTACCTGAAATAAAAGAAAATATGAGCCATATTTCATCTGATGAGAAAAATGTACGTTATTGTTTGTAACATGGAAGCTCTATTGAAATATACAGAGAAATCTGGAATTTATTTATTTATTTTTTTTAATTTAATCTGGGTCTGTATTATTGTTAACACATATTTATATAGTGCCGATATATTCTGCATTGTTGTACATTAAATGGGTGTATGCACTGAACATACAACAGGTAAAGAGGGCCCTGCCTAGAAGAACGTACAGTATCTCTTATATAAATGATATCTTTGTTATTGTTATTATACTTTATTTAAGCTGTTTGAATAAAATTGTGTGCGTGTGTATGTTCATGTTAGTTTGTGCATAAAGATCTTCCTTCTCAATATCTAAGAATGAGTGGATCAGAAAATGTTGCCCTCTGTTTTAGATAAGGTCACTCTGACAACCTGAAAATACTATCCCTAAGTCCTCAGACGTCCATAGACTCCAATATGTGAAAACATTTTGTCACCCATAGACATCAATGCATTTGGAGAACTTTTAGCCTTTTGGGAGTTTTCAGCGAAGCGAAACGGGTGAGATTCGCCCATCACTATCAGGCATCACCAATGAGCCCAGTCGGCCAGATCTCGATCGGATGGGACGAAAAATCCCGTCAGGTCGCGGCCGCATCTATTCGTTGAAGCGGTCCCGTGATTCGACGGCCCAATGCTATTCGTTAGGATCCGATCGTTGGGCCCTAGGGCCCACGATTGGATCAGCCCGATATTGCCCACCTCAAGGTGGGCATATCGTGGAGAGATCCGCTATAAGAGAAGTTGAAGATTTCTGGATAATGGTTTCTGGATAACAGATCCCATACTGGTACCAATAATTGTGCAAAGCTTTATATCATATGACATTATACTATGTGTATAGCCAGTATTAATCTCAAATGGTAGCTCAAAACATGAGGCCTAGACTTTAATTGGCATCCAAAGAGGGAAGTCAGCAGATAATGTTAGCTTGGGACACACAAGCTCATATGGTTGAAGCCTCTTTTTGCATCTCTTTGCTGATCATATAAAATGAAAATGGGGAAATCATTCATAGACACATGCTTCATTTTACACGATTGGCACAATTTTTTGGCATTAATCCCCATTTGCTACATTCCTCCTTACGTCTCTGAGATTTATCAGGCACTGTTGCAGACACTGGAAATTGAAAATTAATGACACCTTTTAAATTTTTGTAGAAATTCATCTTAAAAAATTGCTGCCAAGATAAAGTAAATATCACTATGCAGTAACTGGCAACATCTCGATTCCCAAATTTTCTTTGTAGTCGTTACAGAATTGTTATTTCCCTTGCAAAGTAACCGGAAAGGGCTTTGTTACGACTTTTGGCATAAAGCACCGAACATGATATTGTTCTTATTTATTCATCATAACAATATAAACAACAATACGAACACTGTCTGAGTTTCCATCTCAGATGTTTACTAACCAACGCTTACAAAATATGTGCAAACATTACTATTTCCAGACACACTAAAGGGAACATGATGAATACTAGACTGTTTGGAATTATTAATTCAAACAGAATCATTGCCAGTTAACAGCCTTTCATTTAAGTGGATATTTCTCAGTAAACAAACACATTTCCTTTAACATATCTTTGGAGTAACTTAATAAATAACTTAAAGGGATCCTGTCATCGAAAAACATGTTTTTTTCAAAACGCATCAGTTAATAGTGCTACTCCAGCAGAATTCTGCACTGAATCCATTTCTCAAAAGAGCAAACAGATTTTTTTATATTCAATTTTGAAATCTGACATGGGGCTAGACATATTGTCAATTTCCCAGTTGCCCCTGGTCATGTGACTTGTGCCTGCACTTTAGGAGAGAAATGCTTTCTGGCAGGCTGTTGTTTTTCCTTCTCAATGTAACTGAATGTGTCTCAGTGAGACATGGGTTTTTACTATTGAGTGTTGTTCTTAGATCTACCAGGCAGCTGTTATTTTGTATTAGGGAGCTGCTATCTGGTTACTTTCCCATTGTTCTTTTGTTTGGCTGCTGGGGGGAGGGGGATGATATCACTCCAACTTGCAGTACAGCAGTAAAGAGTGATTTAAGTTTATCAGAGCACAAGTCACATGACTTGGGGCAGCTGGGAAATTGACAATATGTCTAGCCCCATGTCAGATTTCAAAATTGAATATAAAAAAATCTGTTTGAGAAATGGATTTCAGTGCAGAATTCTGCTGGATCAGCACTATTAACTGATTAATTTTGAAAAAAAAATGTTTTTTCCCATGATAGTATCCCTTTAACAAATAATGTAGCCCATTACCTTTTTTTCATGGCACCTATTCTTATATAATGGTAAGTATCTCCCCTTGTGTGGTCATGAGGAAGAAAATTACAGCGCAATGAGCATTGATTGAGCAGTTTGTTGGCATACCTCCCAATGATCTCGATTCAGATGGGGCAGTCAACTTGTGTGTTCCAAACACCCCAAGCTTTTGGGTCCATTTAGGAGTATGTTGCTGGGCATGACTGTAAGTAACAAGAGTGGCTGGGCGTGGTAGTAATGTGTTCATAAGATTACAGCCTAAAAGCAATCTGGACATACTAGGACAATGGTGAAGACGGTAGCAGAGGAAATTTTGAGAACAAGTCTCTCTACACCCAACGCTGGTTGTTTTAAGTGCAGGAAGGGGCTAAACTCCTGCTTAGTTTTCTTGCTGTCTTGCTTTTAATGTTCTTGAACCAATTTTACAGACAAAAATATGTGTATGAAGGTTTTCATTCACCCAGGTCGTGTTATATCTAGTAGAAGTAAATCTAGAGAGGAGGTAGGAAGGGGTCATTCTTCCACTGTATAGAGCACTGGTAAGGCCCCATCTAGAATATGCCGTACAGTTTTGGTCTCCATCACTCAAACAGGACATTATTGTATTAGAGAGGGTACAGAGAAGAGCAACTAAGCTGGTAAAAGGGAAAATCTTAGCTATGAGGGAAGACTGGCCAAATTGGGGATGTTCACGCTGGAGAAGAGGTGCTTAAGGGAACAGTAACACTAAAAATGTTTATGTGACAAATCCACTCTAAACTGCTTCAATAACAGCTCTATTGTGCATAAAGTTTATTATATTCAATGCTTTGTCCAAAAAACATAATAAATCTCCGCTTCCGGATGTACACTGTAGAATGGCGAAAGGGCGATTCTGCAAAATCCGAGGCGCGGCGCTCCACATCTCTGCCTAGACTGCTGAACCAGAGTTCTTGCTGCTGTACTGAGGATTTTACAGACCTCTGCAGGACTTACTTCTGTGCTGCGAGTAGAGAAGCAATGTCCGCAGCGGTAATTTACTGGGTCCTTTGTGTTAGATTTGTGGCTGATCTGCGTGCTACCTTTACCGTTCACAGCACTGAGTAAGCTAAAGCAAGTTTAGGAATAACCGCTGCGGGCATTCCTTCTCCACTCACAGCACTCACAGCAGTAAATTACGCTGTTATCACAATAAGATTTTAGCTAGATTAGCTTTAAGGATGAGTTGGATGGCTTTTTAGCAAGTGAGGGAATACAGGGTTATGGAAGATTAACTAGAATGCTCCAGGCTAATGTCTATTAATCCCTATTCTATCTCTCTATTTATGATTAGTGATGGGCAAATTTGGGGCGTTTCGCTTCGTCTGAAAATTCGCAACTATCTATCTATCTATTACCTATCTATCTATCTATCTATCTATCATCTATCTATCTATCTATCTATCTATCTATTATCTATCCATCTATCTATCTATCTATCTATCTATCTATTATCTATCCATCTATCCATCTATCCATCTATCTATCTATCTATTATCTATCTATCTATCTATCTATCTATCTATCTATCTATCTATCATCTATCATCTATCTATCTATCTATCTATCGCTACTGAATGGAGGGTGCTTGTATTTTTTTTCCAGAGTCAAAAAGCATTATTGTTTTCTGTGTAGCCTTATAAAATATCAAAAAAACTGAGCTGCGCTGTAAGTCATCTGAGCTATTTTGGCTTCTTATTTTACAATGCAGAATATGACTCCTGTTGGCAACTTAATCCAATAACCCCAGTGTTTGTTATAGCAGAGTTACATTTATATGTCTATGAAAATGCCTTTAGCTGCTTGTAAATGCTTCAGAAACATTTTTAAAATGTTTCTTAAAGTTAGAGGTCTTTTAAATCAAATTTCTGTGACACTTCGGCTTAAGTTGCACCAGTTTACATCAGTGGTGGAATTGTCTATTTAGTTGTGTTGAGGTCACAAAGGGGGATAATTATTAAGCTCTGAATATGGAAATGTGAAATTATCCATATTTACAGATCTTTTCCCTGCAGCTTTACTGAGAGATAAGCCCAGTCACTAAAGCTCTATGGGACAATCATATTCCATACAGGTGGGGATTCCCATTTCGTCAAGTAGCAGATCTTAGGTGATCTCGGAAATAGCAAGAATTTTCTCATATCTTTGGGCCTTTATAGGTCACCTAAAACATGTCAGAAGAAGACTTCATCATCCAAGATGGAACTCAAACCAACTTGGACCAAAGTCCGGACCCCTGCCCACACAGCCAGGCCAGAAAAACCTCACTATTTGAGCCAGCCTGAAGGGCTATTGGCATGCCAGTGATAAATCATATTTATTTTCCCTACAATTTGCTACCATAGTTTCGATGGACCGTTCTACTCCACATTATAACCTTACACTTAATACCATTTCACTTATTTTTGCTTGCATCTGTTGCCTCACCCCCCCCCCCCAAGAAGCCAGGAGGCATCCATACTTCTCTTGTGTCTATTGCCTGAAATAGGGCTTTATTCAAGGCCTTACCACTTCAGTGTTATACTTACTTTGACCCAAGTGGGTTAGTTATAATTTTTATATTGCTCATGTTGTTTTTCCTATATATTCTTTTTTTTCAAATATTTATGCAGCTATGATGGTCATTTCCTACAGATATTACCTAATTGAATCATTGAGGGCAAAAGGTTTGCTTCAATATAATTGACTTTTACTTCCCTATGGTTGAGTTGTGGTTTTACAAATTGTTAAGATATTGTCAATTAATACTAAAGGGTTGAACATTATTGTTAAAATATGTTTATTGCTTAAGGATTTGAGAAAATAGACAGGCGTTTATTCAGGAAACACACTTCCCTAGTACCAAACCTTATCATGTTTCTTCTAAACACTACCCTACAGTATTTTATGAATTTGAACCTCCTAGGAAAGCAGGTGCTAATACATAAACACTGCCCTTTTCAAGTATTAGAAAGTTGTAAGGACCCTTAGCAACATTATTTGGCAAAATCAAAGGCTCTCTGACAGGTACTTCCTCAAAAAACATCACAAACATTTATCCCATTATACGATTGTTGGAGGGGACTTTAATTTAATGTTTTCCCAGGATAAGGATAGATCAAATCCTTTGCCTGATAAGACCTCCACCCACCTTTCAAAAATTTTAGGCATCTAATGAGACAATACATCCTACAAGATGTCTGGCGAATTAATCATCCTAGACTGGATTATTTTTTCCTCTAACATTCATGCCTTGCCCTTAATTTCTCAACTAAAATACTGTCTCTTTCTCTGTCACATCACACTCCTGTACTTTTAGACATATAGCACACCAACTGCACAACATAAAATCCCTAGTGCAAAAGGGAAAATAATAGATAGGCAATGGGACCAGGCATGGCTGCCCCTTGTCCCAGCTCTTATACGCTTTAAGTATAGAGCCCCTAGCTGCATACATCAGATGACACCCAGATATTAAGGGAACAGACATAGTTTGTCTCTTACAAACCCACTTATTTCTCTACCGTCCCTTCATAAGATGCTTGACATTTACAGTAGCTTATCTAGTTATAAAATGAAATGGAACAAATCCCTTTCTCTCCCTTTATGCATGCAGAATTCATTACTGTATGTTTTATGGATACATTTTTACTATAAATGGAAAAGTTTATGGCTCCAATACACATGGGTGCATTGCTTTGGAACCCTTGTGCACGTTTAGCACCCCCAAAAAACCATACTGGAATCCACAGAGAAAGGAAATCAATTTTAAAAATCTGAATTATTTGATTAACATGGAGTCAATGGGAGATGGCCTTCCTATAATTTGGAGCTTTCTGGATAATGGGTTTCCAAATAATGGTTCCCATACTTGTACTAAAAAAATGATTTAAACATATAGGGGACAATTTATTGAAACTCAATTTTTCCCCAATCCATATGCCTCCTCATCCCCTGTGGATAACACAGCACATCAGCACATGATTAAACACCTTAGGGGCCCCTAACAATAATTTATTTTCAAATGCTAAGAAACCCCCAGAACAAATACCAAGCTTATGTTCCACAGGCAGAGCAGGGCACATACAGGCAGAGTATGTCACACACAGGCAGAGTATGTCACACACAGGCAGAGTATGTCACACACAGGCAGAGTATGTCACACACAGGCAGAGTATGGCACACACAGGCAGAGTATGTCACACACAGGCAGAGTATGGCACACACAGGCAGAGTATGTCACACACAGGCAGAGTATGTCACACACAGGCAGAGTATGTCACACACAAGCAGAGTATGTCACACACAGGCAGAGTATGGCACACACAGGCAGAGTATGGCACACACAGGCAGAGTATGGCACACACAGGGAGCATAGGGAAGGCAGAACAAAGCAGGAGACAGGGAACCTCATCATAACCACTCTAAGATCTACTTCATACAGTGACACAGTGCTGTTGCCCCATTAGCATTGTGTATAAAGTGTGAACAGGTGAACAATGTGGGCAGTTTCAGTCTGGGTCTCAGGTGTGAACAGTACAGGGCTTTAGGGAGTGAACAATAGAGGTGTCACAAGTGTGAATAATACAGGGGGATCACAGGTGTGAACAATACAGTTAATCTCTGTAGTGATACCATTAAAAGATTACACAAGGTAAACACAGCAGGTAGGTGGGGGCCACACAAGGGGGGCCCGTGGGCCACCAGTTGGACAGCCCTGCCATATGACAACATTTGTAGCAAGCCCTAGGTTTTGTTGTTTCATATGCAGCAAGTCAAATGGTCTAAAAACAAGCCTCCATGTGTGACTTTAGCTTTAGGATTAGTAGATCTATAACTGTGCAGGAAGCTGACAAATAGAAAATATCCATCACTTTCCCTATAATAGCACAAATATTTCATACTGGATAAAAAAAAACACAAAATAAATTTAGATTCCATTCCCATTACTAAGTAGATCCTCAGAGACCAACTAAAGACAATAACATGAAATATGATCCTTCCAAGGCACAAATGAGATACGGATTATATAATGTGGAAACCGACTTTATTTCTCTCTTGAGAAATTCAACGGCACCATTGCTTTTTTGTTTTTTAAGACTTGGAACAAACTGCACCTTCATTTTTATTGACAGGAAATGCCATGTTAGCTAAATATCATGCATAGAATTTCTGCAACGCTACGTGATTTTTTAAATAAAAGAAAACGGCTTTTTGGTTAAATCCGGAATGCAACGAGGAACTAGTCGTGTCAAAAATCCCTGTCCTTCATGATCGTGAATAAAACTCAAATATTTTGAGTGAGATTTGGTTGGGAATAACGACATGGGGCAAAGAGGGGAAATAAAGGGAAAGATGACCTGCCTGAAATTATTCTTATACTGTCAGGACTGGTAACCAAAACATGGAGCGTATTATAGTCTAGTTGTGTTTATATGGCAGAGTAACAGTGAAATGCTTCAACTGCTTAAAGCACTTGCAGATGTTGTGTGAACAGAGTCCAGCCAAACAATGGCACAAACATTATGGCTTCAATTGGAATCCCAGAGGCAAAGGAGAATATTTGACAGTGCTGCTCTGTTCTGTTTTATAACAACGCACTTGGTGAACATCTAAAGTGTGAAGGGGTTTTTATAAGCTTCTCCTTGGGTTGGGAATGGGCTTTTTGCTTTTTACTCCGTGGCTTCTCAGCTACAGTATTGTGAAACCAGTTGTGATGGGAACATACAAAATCCCAAACTTAAATGGTTTATATACAGGGTCGTACTGAGGGGCCCGGGGCCCACCGGGACTGCTGTCTAGGTCCCCCCTCTGGCCCCACCTGAGCTTCCGGTGCGCCGTTGCCGTGCAGTGCGTGTTCACATTACCACACACACGGACTATGTTTTGCCAGGGCAGCCCACAAAAGGGAGGTCTCGGCAGGGAGAATCCTGCAAATCTGGATGGGGATCTGGGCCCGCCAGCCCATCTAGAATGTCTAGATAGCGAAGAAGCACGCACTCTAAGGGCCAACCGATGTAGTTAAAAGCCTTCATTCAAAAACAGCTAAAACAAATGATCCTTACGCGTTTCGTTTCCGAAGATACTTACTCATAGGCATAATTAAAAACAGCCATGAACTGAATTTAAACAAGTAAAAAGGATGTGACTTGTAAAGTCACTCCTCCTAACATTAACCCTGAAATTTATATTATTTTAGCTGAAGTAAAACAGTTGCTTTTATTATTCCAATTAACACTGAAATGCTGAATAACAGTAAAAGGCTGATTAACAGTGGAATGTTATAGAACGATCAGATTAGAAATGATGTTATATTAATTAAATTAGCAACTGATGTCTAAATGCTGTACAACAATATTATAAAACAACCTTAATGATAACCAAATCGATCTTGCTCCTGATTGGTACCACGTTGAAAATGATACCCTGTTTCAAATAGTGCCTATTCGTATAGAGAAACTGACACGGTGCCAACTAAACCAAATATATTTGCAAAATTCGTTTCATTATATCTCAGCGAACGCACTTTCAATGCATGAATGAAAAACTTCCCGACACCTTATTTACAGTGTCATCTGTATCTTAATTAGAATTGACTAATGTTTATATAGTGCCAATAGTGATGAGAGAATAGATTCGCCAGGCATGGATTCACGGATTCACGGTTAATATCCGCTGTTCGCCACTGTGAATAATTTTACAAAACCGTGCCGAAAATTCGCTGGCATAAAATCCGCCGCGTCCGAATAATTTTGGGCGTCCAAAATTATTCGGACGCCCGTGGAATAATGCATTTGGACAAAATAGTCACACATTTAAAAATGGTCGCTAGTGTAAAAAATTGGCACATGTCAAAAATTTTTTGACGCCCATTGACTTCAATGCATTTTGCCATTTGGAGAATTATTTGGCGAAGTGAAACGGGATAGATTCGCCCATCACTGAGTGCCAACAGTCTTCTCAAAAAGACTGCGTATGCCGTGCATAAGCGGAATATTCCAGTAGACATTGGAGCTGAGTTATATCAGTTACTCTGTTTTTGTAGAGTAAACAAAAAATGTAATGCAATTCACACTAATACACCCAGAGCAAAATGATTTTGGAAGAGTTTCTATTATTAAGGAAAACTAGCCTTTTTTGTGCTTCCCAATCATTCCCTTTTCCTGGGCTTTGTGATCATTTCCACCAATAGACATGCAGTTCGATCAACCGATGATGCCTCACTAGACCTGTACCTTCTACCTACAACCCATATGGGTTCTGACTTGGGCTGTTAACCCCAAATCTGAATCATGTTACTCCCAAACAGAATGCTCTTGCAGACCCAGGTGAACCTAACTGAACCCACAGGTAATTCAACCAGCACCCCACGTATACTAAAACCTCTCTAACAATTGCCTACAATAAAATCTCTCAGCACTGTGAATGTTAGGGATGAGCGATCAATAAGGCCTGGACTGGGATTCAAAATAGGCCCGTTTATTTCAAATACACAGAGGCCGAAACAGCCCCCACCAGCCCAAAAAAAAGTGACTGTCTATGGCATCTAACAGATTGTCAGTCCTGCCTGGTGGCAATATATTTTCTCAAAACTGTGCTAGAATTTTGCCATACATTTTGGTTCCCCAAAAAAGCCTTCTTTTTGCACATGAATAAAACACCAATGGCATTATTAGAATTTCTCCATGTGCAATATTTCACCAGGGAAAAATGCAGAAAAAAATGCTAATGACTCTAATGCATTTGGCAAAATGTTGGCAAAATGTTGCCATTTCACAAATTTTTCTGCGGGTTTCATGATTTGATCAGGACCAATTTTGCTTATTGCTAGTGATTGCCAAGGACTGGACTCTTGTGAAAGTGCCTTCAGATTGCAAGCTTAACTGGGGGGAGAATTTAAGGTGTAGTATATCACTATTAAAACAGCTGCATCTGCATCCTGCAACAGAGCCCAAACTAGAGGTACCAAAAGAGGCATGTGTCTAGGATGCAATAGATGAGGGGTGTTAGGTATATAAAACCTCTTCTTCCTACCTCTATTTTGGCCTGGTGATGTGATGCACAATGGTGATGGAGGGTACTTTGGGGGGTTCTTTGCATCCATCGCACATTGCATCCATCGCACATTGCTTCCCAACACCTGCAGGTCCTGGCTTTGCCCCACTACACTACACAATCAAGGACGAGGGCATACCTTGTGCCCCATTTACAAATGGTGGGATTCAACTGAAGCATGGATTTGGTGTACAGTATCTACATAAAACATTAGGCTGGCCTTCACTCCTTGATGTCCCACCAGATTCCATACAAGAAGTTCTGCCTCTGCTACAACAGCATCATTGACACAATCAAATGGATATGAACAATGGCGTCTGCAAGACTATTGCACATTGATGAATCATACCCTATATATTGAATCTTGGTTACAGCAATAAATTCTATTTTGTATTATGTTGAATCTATACTATCCTGAAGGAAATGGGAATGACTGGTATCTGAAAGAGAATGTGAATTGGTCTCAAACCATTAACTCGTGAAATAAACACACACTTTTTGTTTGCAAGTGGATAAAAGCATTTTTATGGTATCTGCAAGAGAATACCTGTTAGCAAGACAGTTAGCTGAGCTAAAACAATGGTGTGTCTGTTTTTCTGTCTCTGGAATGACGGCACTTGAAATGTCGCCTTGTGGAAATCATCTCTGAACATTTTAATCCTCAGAATGTTTAAACAGAGCTCTCCCCCCTTCCCCATTTACATGAATGAGTGCCATTTCCTCTTGTAATTCTTTACTTTTTAATTCATACTGCAGCAATTAAATCGGAACAATTAACACGAAAAGCAAACAGAGAGAAATTAGGGCGGCTAATTGGAACATCCTGGTCATAGTAAAATGTTCACTTCCCATTTCAACAGAACTGAGCAGCTTAAGGTGGTTTTAAAGACTTGCGGTAGAGAATTGTTTTTGTTATAAAAGGGGATTTATTCCCACACTTCAAATATATCATATATATTATATAGACCTTAGCTCATTAGATCCACCAGGCAGGTACTGAATATATTCTCATAATATAATTATATACTATAATTTCTGTAAAAAGCTGTGGAATATGTTGACGTTATATAAACATATGCAAATTGAGCCAACAACAACATAGACCTAGGAGTAAAAACAAAACAAAATGAAACTAATTAGAAATTCAGCTCTTAATATATGTTTTTGAATAATATTTTTTTTTTAATAAACAGCTCAAAAGTGCTCAGTAAGTCCCTCTTTCTCAACTTGAGTTCAGCTTGCCTTTTGTTTTAATTAAGAAATCAGAATGGTTTTTATGATTTAAAGCACTAAAGATGGCAAAAAAAACTTTTGGCACAATCAAAACAAATCACTGGTCCGCTGAGAAGGCCTCTGTATAAACCCTTCCCCCAGTTAAAGCCTTTATTAGGCTTTGAGATAAGGAGCAGCATATTATACAGAGGTTTCATGAGCCATGGAGACATGGTCCAGGGGGATAACATGAGACTTTATTCCAATCATTACTGTAGGAATTGTAGCAAAAATTAAGTTGTAGTGGATCTGGTCACATTCAGTGCACAAGCCACTAGGCATTTTCTGGAGTCACTTTTCCATCTCCACCAAAGAAAAATCAACCTAAATCTACAGGTGCCTGTATAAGTGAAACCAGACTTCTGCCCTTCCTCACACTAATAGCTCAAACAAACAGAATGTTTAAAATGTATTAAAAACTGCAGGTTAATAAACAGAGTTATTCCCCAGTAGATCTGGTAAGGTCAGTTCTTCTTCTCACATTTCATAAACACAACTCTACCTTCCAGTTGGTTTCACCTACAGCTTACAGAGTGAATAATTAGGATCTTAGGTGATGATTGTTCCCTGAGGGTAACAATGGCACAGAGTAAGTATAGGACTAGGAGTCAAGTATATTTAACACAGTTATAATGTTTTCCCCATTTATTAAGACCGACAGCCTGTGGCCACAAAATGAATGTTTCAGTGGGAAGCAATCTCTTAATCATTCTAACAAAGGCAGGTTTATCTCCCACCAACTGAAATACAGAATATACTGTATGTATAGCCATAGTGTATATAGGGTTTTAATTCCGCAGTAGAAAAATATGTTCATCTGCAACTCTCCTCCCATTATTCCTTTAATGACTGTGGTTTTGTGGGCAGGCAGGTGGTGTGTCCCATGAGACCCACATATTTACTATATTCAGGTTGATTATTAATTTCCAAGTACCTGAAGAGAGCTTTTGACATTCCTTCTCCATAACAGATCTCCCAAAAGAAGGCTGTGGATAGAGCTGATGAATTCACCAGAATAAACCTATTATTACTGGCAGCTTGAGCACCATGTGAATAATGGTTTCATTTACACACATTTGTCACATGTTCTCTCGTTCTTCACTATGATTTCATTTCAGTCAGTTGGCTGTAAACGGTTCTCCGTCGTCTCGAGACATGAGTGATGATCTCCTCATACAGTTTATGTCCAGGTCAACTTCAAGCAGAAATTACACAAAATAAACAACAGCATTTAAGACTTTCCATCCACTCTTGGCATCTCTGCCATTTTGAGTTGACCCCGTTCAACTGAAACCTCAGCAATGACCAACACATTGGTTGCTGAACTGTAAGTACCATCATCCCGGGACTTGATGATGGCTTAGAAACAGCTGGAAAGCCACAGGCTGACTGACCGTGCTCTTGAGGGTAATTAAATATTAGAGTTCCTCTGCTGACATTACTTTGGAACGAGAGAAGAATACAGCTTAATGACAAAAACAGAGCTGAAATGTACTAATGAGTGGATTTTCACTTGGCATGTGGTCACTTTATTCCAGTAGGGACTGAATGTAAATTCCTAAATGGAAATGAAATAATTATTGGTAGACATTTCTGAATCCAGGAATATTAATTAGAAACCCTTGTGTATAAAGTAGTATCCCAACAAGTGCATCAAACTTTCTTCCATATAATCTCTCCCTCTGCTTAGACATAAAACCAACGCACAACCATCTTTAAAGGGTTACTGTTACTGTTATGATGTGATTTATTTCTAAATTACACTGTTTACACTGCAAATAATTCACTCTAGCATGTAAAATTTAATTCCGGAACCAGCAAGTGTATTTTGTTTTAGTTGTAATATTGGGGTGTAGGTGCATCTCAGGTCATTTTGCCTGGTCATGTGTTTTCAGAAAGAGCCAGTGCTGGACTATGGAACTGCTTTCTGGCAGGCTGTTGTTTCTCCTACTCAATGTAACTGAAGGAGTTGCAGTGGGACCTGGATTTTACTATTGAGTGCTGTTCTTATATCTACCCAGGAGCTGTTGTCTGGCTACCTTTACATTGTTCTGCTGAAGGGCTGCTGGGGGAAGGACGGGAGGGGGTGATATCACTCCAACTTTCAGTACAGTAGTAAAGAGTGACTGAAGTTCATCAGAGCACAAGTCACAAGACTGGGGGCACCTGGGAAACTGACAATATGTCAGATTTCAAAATTAAATTAGTTTGCTCTTTTGAAAAACAAAGCAGAATTATGCTGGAGCAGCACTATTAACTGATGCATTTTGAAAAAAAAACACATTTTCCCATGACAGCATTCCTTTAAGAGTGATGGATTCCAGAGCCAACCATGCTTCTTGATTGCCAAGAATAATAGAAAGTAGGACTGTACTAACAATGGCTAAGGCTTTATATAAATCATGGCGCCCAGGAACTTCTAGCTAGCCTTCATTTTGCACCCCAGGAAAATTTTCATGCTTGTGTTGCTCCCCAACTTTTTATACATCTGAATGTTGCTCATGGGTGAAAAAGGTTAGGGACCTCTGCTCTAGAAGTTGCACTTTAACAACAATACTCATATAAAGTTGCTATCTTGTCTTACAATCATCATCTGAACCTTACTGTACCCACACTATTAACAACTACAGCTACTGCTCACAGAGCCTTGGCCCCTAAAGACATTTAACTTAGACATTGTGTTATTAGTTATAAAGATGGGACTATAGTGATAGAAGTTGTAATAGAATATGAGTTGTAGTGTAGAGTCCATGATAGACTTGATTGTAATAGCTGCGTCCTAAACAATAAGAAAGTTTCTTTTGTACATTGTGGAAAATTTATGAATAAATGTATTCCTTAAGGCAGGGATCCCCAACCTTTTGGACCCGTGAGCAACATTCAGAAGTAAAAGGAGTTGGGGAGCAACACTAGCATGAAAAATGTTCCTGGGGTGCCAAATAAGGGCTGTGATTGGCCATTTAGTAGCCCCTATGTGTATTGTCAGCCTACATTGAGGCTCTGTTTGGCAATACACTTGGTTTTTATACAACCAAAACTTGCCTCCAAGCCTGGAATTCAAAAATAAGCTCCTGCCTTGAGGCCACTGGGAGCAACATCCAAGGGGTTGGAGAGCAACATGTTGCTCATGAGCTACTGGTTGGGGAGCACTGCCTTAAGGTGTCCATACACTCTAAGATTCCCTCATTTGGCAAGGCTGATTGAGATCTGGTTGATTTTTGCCCAAATGACGATCAGGGAGGCCTGTCAGAGTGCCCCATACACCAGCAGATAAACTGCCGAATTAGTCTAAGGATCTAAGGATCCGAATCAGCAGTTCTGGCCATGTATGGCCACCTTTACACTGCATACCACTTGACTTAATAGGGGTCATTTACAAAGTAAAGGGCAGCGTGCAAAGTTCTCCACACCCGGCACTTTGCTGAACTGCCACAGGTCACTGCACTTCAAAATATCACTTAGGCGACCCTTCCCTTCCACCCCTACCCATTAACAGGCTTGCATATTTCTGGCACGCAAGTTAGGGATTACTGGAATGCGCAGGCCCCAATGGTCCTTGTTATTACTGCCGGCCCTATGACTGCTCTAGTACTTTTAGTGCTCTAGCATTTGCATCAGGGTTCATAGTAAATGACCACTAAAGACTATTTATTGGTTAGGCATAGCTTACCAATCAATGAATCTAACGACATAGCCACGTTTCCAAGTGACAAATGCAATGGCAAAGGCAATAGTAGATGATTTTGAGGCAATTTCCATATACATTGTCCTTAACCTATGTATTCAAACAAAACTAATCTCCCACTGCCCATGTAAGACAAGACAAAAGGCAATGAAGGTATGGAAACACAACAAAAAAATTTAATTGATATTTAAAAAATTTAAAAAAAAATAAAGGAAAATTTGATTTCTTTTTTTTTTTCCTTTCCTAGCTGCCGGCAAGCCTACTCAAACAGATATTTGAGGTTTAGAACTTCCTTTAAAAAAAAAAAAAGCCTTCCTTCAGTTAATTATACCTTTGTTTATTACTATTGTACTTCAAATGTAAGTCAGCCAATATTTCCTCTTTACTTTCTTAATGTCCTTTACAACTTGGCAACCAAATGCTTTTTATATTACCATTGAATAATTGTATTATTTGAATTTAGATTAGAGGATCTTTTCCTGCTCTGGGAATTGGCAAGTGGTTCCAAAAATTAAAATGGATTTCTCATCGTTAAAATGATATCGCATTCAAGTTTGCTGCTGTGTGACTGTTGTGGGGTTTAATGGTAGAAGCAATATTTTAAAGCATCTACAATGAGGCTGTGACGACAAAATTCATGCAGGCAAATACAAGAGGTCTCCGGCACCAACCCCATTATCAATATATTTAAGAGATTGGGACATTTTGTGCCTTAAGCTACTAAAAATACCTTACTCTTTAAACAATATATGTCCATATATTGCAATATATTTCAGCTGATCAACTATGTAAGTCATTCCTGGTATGGCCAGTCCTACGCTCAATTTTCATCTGATTCATTAAGAATTCTATTGCTTCATTATACATTTTACACAACTTACTTGCTTTCAAGGGTACATCCTAAATGGTTAACTCCTGTATAAACTAAAGCAGAAAAAGGGAAAGTTGTAGCTCCAATTCCACATAATTCCCAGCTACAGTGTGTATTTCTTAGTTGGGATCAAGTACAAGGTACTGTTTTATTATTATTATTATTTAAAATTTAGATTATTTGGATAAAATGGAGTCTATGGGAGATCGGAATTCCATAATTGGAACTTCCTGGATAACGGGTTTCCGGATAATGGATCCCATACCTGTACAATATTTCATAAAAATGACCAGCAAAAAAAAAAGAAAAAAAGATAACAGTAATGTGGGTCGCTGCTGGGTTGACATTTCTAAGACAAACACCTTACATTTTCTTTATAGGAATGCTATGATAAGAAACATGGATGAGCACATTATATAAACTTATGAAGAATTTTCTGTAGGTTTCCAGCTTAGAAACATGTCCTACGACCATCCATTATCTCCACCATAAATCTGTCAGGACTGGATTTCAAACTCTGGACTTAGTGCAGAACTACTTGTCAGGGTCGGACTGGGGGGCCCGGGGCCCACCGGGACTCCAGTCCAGGGCCCCCCTACAGGCCCCCCTCCCCCTACAGTGACGCTCTGTGCGGCGCCCCCTCAGTGTGCATGCGCACACGGCGCCCCCCCCCTCTGTGAGTATGTGCACATGGCGCCCCATTGGCGCGTATGCGCACACTGTGCTGCGCCAAAAATCCTTTTTTTTAAAAAAAAACAAGCATCGGGGGAGGGGATCTGGCCCAGTGGGGGCCCATGAGGGTCAGGGCCCACTGGGTTTTTTCCCGGTGTCCCGTCGGGCCAGTCTGACACTGCTACTTGTGCCCCTGGAGGTTTGATTTGATTTGCTCAATTCTTGCTATACCTGTTATACTCCTACCTTCTGCTTCACTTCTCTGCCCATCTCATTATCCAAATCCGTGATTTATTATTCAATCCTGACCCTTTTAAGCCTGCCCTGACCTGTTGCCATGATCTTGCCTCTGGTTCTTGTGCTTCTGACCATGTATTCTAGTATCCTAGTTCTCGTGACCCCCTCTGTTATCTTCTTCCTGATTCCTGGTCCTTCTCCAATTCCTGCCTTGTTCAAGTACCCCTGTGTCCCTCCTAGCTCCATTCTTAGATTCTCCAGTTCTGACTCCTGGCCTGTCCCTTGACTTTGCTTATCAGCCACGACTCTTTGGCCTGTTTCTGGATTGTGTCTCTGCTTGCCGACTTCTGACATTCAAATTTGAACTTTCATTGAGAGCACCATTGCTTGTGTCTTTCACCATTATTATGGCTTCTGATCTTCGTACTGCTGGTTACACCTTAGGTTACCCAATCTTTAGGCTCCCAACTTCTTAGTACCCCATAGGGTCTGCCCGGGGAAGATGTGACAACATCCATGTGTCTCCCTTTATATTATCAGGGCAAAGCAGATTGTCAGGCACAGAAAGACAAAATTTAGGCTCTTTTGGGACATATACAACAGTCAAACAAAGCATCAAACTTGTCTCCGGAATATACTAGTTATGAAGTTGACATTCAAAACCCCCAATGGCAACCTTAAAATGGTAGGGTTTCCTATTAGCTCTTGTCAATAAATGTGTGGTTGCCATCTACCTTTTTTATCTGCCCTAGGTTAAACCTGTTCATTTCGATATTTACCAGCAGTATTAATAATAAGTATTTGAGAACTAAGAGACACCCAAGCGAGGTAAATATCAGTTGCGACAGTTGATCCAATGAGGTGAAGTTGATAAGGCTAGTGGCACAGACAGAGGTTTTCTCTGCTGGAGTAGAAACATCCCTGGAGGAAAGGCCAATCTGGCTCCATATTGGAAGCCCACTGATGGGCCAATGCCATGGGAGGACAGGAGCAAATACTGTATTCGCTACTGTCTCATTTACGCTATTTGTTTGTTTATGTTGGTTTGTGTGGTGCCAGTTCTAGGGTATACTCTATATTCTTTTTCACAATTGGTTGTATGCGTATAACATCATTTTTACAAGTAACTGGCACAGCCCTTGACCATATATTGTGAAATGCACGGGCCAAAACCAGAATGAGGTTTCACAGTTGAAGTTGTACAATTTTCTGTTGTTTGTTTTGGAATTCTGCTAGGCGAGTATCAAAATTCAGAATAATATTAGCAATGTCACAAGCAATCAATTAGGCACGGTGCAAGTCTGAGCAGTCTGTTTGCTGTGTTTTGACTTTGTTTGTGTAACATTATAAAAGGCGGTTTGGTCATATCCTTGATCTCCATGCTCTTACATGGAAAAGAGAACTATTCATCAGCTGAACTTGACCTCAATGAAAACGAAGCAGAAAACAAACTGTGAAATATTCTTTTCAGCCACTCAACTCACACAGTCACCAACAGAGAGGGATTCAAAGGAGTGAAATTCTATATTGCCTCGGTCAATTTCCAAAAACATTCGACATGAAGGACATGTGGCTTTTCAAGTTTTTTTTGTGGTGAACCTCTTTTATTGCGTACCAATGCCCTTAGGTACTATAGCTCCATCACTGGTAAACACTAAATATAATAAATCAAAGGAAGAAAATAAGTATTTGGAACAATTATCGGAGGAAATCAACTATATGGGGAGTGGCTGGGATTCCAACCTTGATGGATGATCATAGAACTATATGTCAATAGTATTAGCCAGAAATTCCTCAACACAAGGCATTATGAAAGGATGATTGCCAACCATTGTGACCAATTTGGCAGCTTACAGTATGTTCCCATGTATGGGGTCAAAAAAAAGGGCATCTCAGCCTTGTTCTAGCTGGAAAATCTCCATGTGCAATGAATGTATTGAGCTAAAGATTAAGTTCTCTCCCAAAGGGTCTGCATGCACACCTAATGTGATCTGATCACAAATGGTCTAGTTAGACAATTAGTTGATGTTTGGAGAGACAGAATAATATATATAAATTAGTGAGATAGATAGATGATAAGTAGATAGATAGATAATGGATAGATGATTAGATAGAGAGATAGATAGATGATAGATAGATAGATAGATAGATAGATAGATAGATAGATAGATAGATAGATAGATGATACCATAGTTTCAAACAAACCTTTACATGATATCAGTGAACAATGGATTCACTGGCATATAGGGATGCACCGAATCCAGGATTCGGTTCGGGATTTGGTTCGGATTCGGATTCGGACAAATCCTATTGCCCAGCCGAACCGAATCCGTATCCTAATTTGCATATGCAAATTAGGGGAGGGGAGGGAAATTGTGTGACTTTTTGTCAGAAAACAAGGAAATGAAAAATGTTTTCCCCTTCCCACCCCTAATTTGCATATGCAAATTAGGATTTGGTTCGGTATTTCGACAAATCTTTCACAAAGGATTCAGAGGTTTGGCCGAATTCAAAAAAGTGGATTCGGTGCATCCCTACTGGAATATGTGGCATAATAGCCAAAGTTTATTAAGTCCTGATATGGTCAAATAGTGTCAAATCTGGTGAAAATTGAGGGGCATCAACGGACATGTTTATTTTTGACATAGATCTTAGAGTAGGTGGATTCTAATAGCCATAATAGTCTAATCAAGGGTAATATGTGGAAATAAAGCAAAGCCAAACAACTACCAGGGCTGGGTTAGAGAATTTCATAACTCAAGAGCGTGTGTGTGTAAAAATATTGCCCTACTAATGCCTGAGAGCTGCTTGACCTAGTTAGGGAACAAGTCTACAGGTGTGTACAGATTGTTGGCCCCTTTGGCAGTATACTGTATGTACTACTATTGGTGTAGTTGCTGCGTAGTTGCCCATGATGAAGATAAATACATCCATTTGGCTAAACATTGTCCACTTTGAACAATGGATTTGGCTCTCTGGAAGCCCGTTCTTAATAAGAAGCACATATTGCCATTTTCCCATATTGACAAACTAGATACTTTTTCCAGTCATTAACATTTGTTAAACAGAACAGAATGTCTACAGTTTTTTTTATGGTCGGATCAAAATCTTTTAATGAGCTCTCTGGCTTACTGACGTGAACCCTTTAGATAGGAGCCTTACAGGCATCAACCCAGTTAAAAATCTTTCACTTAATATTTTTGGAGGTTTCTCACAAATAAACTCTTATAATCTTTATCGGGATCTTTAAGAGCATTTATCAAAAGAGCACCTCCGATATTTTGGAGCTAAAATCTCAGGGTCAGATCAATGCCATTGGAATCCTTAATTGAGCGTATGTAAAAGAAATAGAGAACTACTGGGAAGTTTAACTCACAGGGATGAGCTTTCTAAGCTAGCGAGGAGTGAAAAATATGCCTATTTCCAATAAATGCTCATCTTTCATTTATTTTAGTTGAAACAAGTTGGAAAAGTATGGGCCATATATTCTGGAAAACTTGCTAATGAAATCCAACAAACCACAGAGAATAACAAGGGTTTTGAATAGTGATGGGCAAATAAATTCGCCTGGCACGAATTTGCAGTGATTTTTGCCTGCGTTTTGCCACCAGCAAATAAATTTGTGAATCTCCTGTGAAAATTTGCCGGTCAAAATTAGCCGGCGTCAATTTCCGATTTTTTGTGAAAATGTCAGATTTTCGAAATTTTTTTGTGAAAACCTTAAAATTTTGAGGGAAATCCTTCAAATTTCATGATTTTTTAGTGAAAACTTTAGAATGTCATGATTTTTGAGTGAAAACGTCCGAATTTTACGATATTTGAGTGAAAACGTTCGAATATCACGATTTTTTCAGGGACTTTCCTATTTCACTATTTTTAGCAAATTTTTGGCCGTTTCGTGAATTTTGTGGGAAATTCGTAAATTTTTCGGCGAAGCAAAATCGGATAAATTCGCCCATCACTGGTTTTGAAACAAGATCAATGACAACAGGGATGTGATAATAAAAAGACTGCTAAGGAACAACACTGACCAGATCTAAGGACGGCCAAGGCTGGAAAGAGACACACATACTGTATATGTCATAAAACCAAAATGGCGAACACTGTAATTGCATTTCAATTTAAATATAAAAGAGCATGCCCATAACTCTAATGATAATGTTAGTAATGTTGGTAGTGATGTTCCAAATGGTTAAGATCCAAATGTTGCCAAGTCAAGTGAGGCCTGGGTGTAAAAATGGTTTAGAAACAATAGTCTAGACGTTGGACTACAACAATTTACATTAAAGGGATTCTGTGGTTGGAAAATTTCATTTTGAAATCTGACATGGGGCTAGGCATGTTTTTAGTTTCCCAGGTGCCCTAGGGATGGGCGAATTTTTTCATCTTGTTTTGATGCAGAAATGACGCCAATAGACTTGTATGGCGTTGCGTGTCAAAATAGGACGTGTGTCAAAAAAAAATAAAAATCGCCCCGCGTCAAAAAAATGGTGACGCCCATAGACTTTTTGGGCATCTGCAACATTTTGCCGGTGGTGAGTTTTTGCCGAAACGAAACGGGTCAAATTCGCCCATCCCTAGGCCCCTCAGCAATCCATGTGACTTGTGCTCTGATAAACTTCAGTTGCTTTTTACTTTTACCCCCAACAGCTCATCAGCAGAATCAGCATTGAATCATCAGAAAGGAAGATGGGGAGCTACTGGGGCATCTTTGGAGACACAGATCATCCCTGCTAAAGGTCTGTAGTTGCCTTGGGCCCAAAACATTGCACAACATTTCTAGCCTACTTCTTTAGTTAAGCTTTAGTTTTCCTTTAATGATAAGTTTTAATGAATATTCTCTTACCCACAGACGTGTATTTTACGTTATCATTTTCAGCAAACATTCTTTGTGCCTGAGCATTATCATAGCCCTAATATTATCCCTGATTTTATACGCATGTTGACAGACAAACAACGTACCCATATTACGTAATCGGACATTCTCTTCATATCTAGGACAAGCTTGTGCAAAGCTCTTAAGACTACTTTAAAAATCTATCAGATTTCACAAAGCATGGAAGTATTAGGTAGCATCCGCTTTCAACCAAAACCAATGAAAAGACTGCCGTGACTTGGACGGAGCTTTGCTTAGAAACCGTCTTCTGCTAGAGTTCTGCTAGACTCAAAAATATTTTTTTTCGTGGTTTTCAAAAGTTCTGAAGTTCTGACTGTCTATGTACTGGCTTGTGAAATAAAAACACATTCGATGCATTTGTCATGCTTGAAGACAAAAACTTATGACCAAGAGGAAGGGGCTACATTATGCAGCCTCTAAATTGCACCAAGTGTCTGTTGTGGGATGAAAACTGGGATCTACTGTGGCACTATAAAAAGGAAAGTGTGAACAAGCCACAGGAGCTCACCAGTAAACACATGGATCCGGGTGCACATTCCTCAGATTATTGTATTAGAGAGGGTAAAGAAAAGGGCAACTAAGCTGATAATAGGTATGGAAAGTCTCAGTTATGAGGAAAGACTGAAGTTGGGGATGTTCAAGCTGGAGAAGAGGCGCTTAAGGGATGATAAGTAGTGATGGGCGAATCTGACCCATTTTGCTTCTCTGGAAAATCTCAAAATGTCAAATGCATTGAAGTCTATGAACGACGTGCAAAAATGTTTTCCACCCATTGGAGTCTATGGGCGTCTTTTTCGCAGTGAAACCTGGCAAAACATTTTGCTCATCACTAGTGATATGATAACTATGTATAAATATATAAGGGGATCATATAATAATCTCTCTAATGCTTTATTTACCAGTAGGACTTTTCATCTGACACAAGGTCACCCATTCCAATTAGAAGAAAAGAGGTTCAGGCTAAATATTCGGAATACAACGTTATGGAAGATAGCTCATAGTACAAGTTGATCCAGGAACCGGTCCAAAGGAAGGAATTTTTTCTCCCTCTGAGGCAAATTGGAGAGGCTTTAAATTGTTTTTTTTGTTTGCCTTCCTCTGGATCAACTAGCAGTTAGGCAGGTAATCCATAGATTTAAAAGGTTGATGGACATGTGTATTTTTTCAACCTAATTTACTTTGTTACTTACAGTTTGGGAGGCGATTCATAACAGCAAAATGTTGTGTGCACAAGACTTACCTTTCCACTTCCTTTCCCTGTTCATGGGATCTGTGGGTGCTTACCAAAAATGTTGCTGGTATTATTTACCTTTTCTGTGGCAGACTAGATTACCAACACATATTAGGGTTAAATGCTGCTAGATACTGCTACGATATTATTGCCCAATATTCTGTACGTTTTTAATATTACCTGAAAGAGACCAAAACTTTGAACAAAGGATCCTTATCACAGGGTCATCTGAGGCATTTGCCTGTGATTCTAACAGCTTCTGGGTAACTAGTACCTAAGCTTAAGTATCACACACACACATATATATATATATATATATATATATATATATATATATATATATATATATAGATAGATAGATAGATAGATAGATAGATAGATAGATAGATAGATTTTGGTCTATGAAGAAGAACTGGAAGAAAAGGTCAGTGATCCCCAACCAGCAGGGTCGGACTGGTGGGCTTGGGGCCCCCCGGGGCTACTGGCCCAGGACCTCCCTCCGCCCCCCTGCCGATCCAGCTCTCCGTGTATGTGCGTCAGGGCGCGCGCATGCAGCACCGCGTTAGTGCGTGTGGCGCCACGCTCGTTGATTTCGATGACCCCCGACATAGAGGGGTTCGCACCACTAAGAAGCCGATCTGAGCCGCCCAAGTCCGACACTGCCAACCAGTGGCTCATGAGCAACATGTTGCTCTCCAACCCCTTAGATGTTGCTTTCAGTGGCCTTAAAGCAGGTGCTTATTTATTTTTTTGCTCCCAGCATTAGTTATTTTTAGGTTGACAGGGAAAATCCCCACCTAGAGGTTACCAGAGGGGCCCTTAAAAGGAAACTAATACAGGTATGGGATCCGATATCTGGAAACATGTTATGCAGAAAATTCTAAATTACAGAAAGGCCATCTCCCATAGACAGGGTCGGACTGGGCAGCTCCCACACCTGCCCCATAAAGAGCTGAACCCATAGACTCTATTTTAACAAATATAAAAATGTTAAACATGGCTTTCTTTTATCTGTGGATATAAACAGAATCTTGTACTCGATCCCAACTGAGATATACTGTATCCTTATAGGAAGCAGAACACTACTATTGGGTTAATTTGTGGTTTAATTATTTTTAGTAGACTTAATGTGAGGAGATGCAAATTACAGAAAGATCCCTTATTTGGAAAACCCCAGATCCCAAACATTCTGGATAACAGGTCCAATAATTGTATTATTATTAACATGTATTTATAAAGAGTCAACATATTCTCAGAATTGTACAAGAGAATTTTTATACATTTAAACATATAAATTATTAGGGATGCAACAAATCCACAATTTCTGGATTCAGACAAATTCTGTATCCTCCACTAAATATGCGGGCTAATAATGAGCCAAATCCAAACACTAATTTACATATTCATATTTGAGAAAAATAGAAAATAAGTTGTGGATAGAAATGATCACATGTAATATTCAAGAGCATTAACATAATTTGGCTTTAAGGGTTGGGATTTAGTTTGGCTGAGTACTTTGTCTAGACAGATCTGAATCTTGTAAAAAAAAGTGTTGGTTTAGGCTTAATACTGAACCAAATCCTGGGCACATGACTGCAAATTATATGCAAACACTGATACTATAGGAGGTAAAAAGGTCCTGCTCAGTAGAGATCACAGTCTCAAATATTCTGCTCCTGTGTTTACATCCCAACTGTATCCTTCTTCACTTCCTCCACCTTAAAGGGATACTGTCAAGGGATAAATTAACGCATCAGTTAATAGTGCTGCTCCAGCAGAATTCTGCACTGAAATCCATTTCTCAAAAGAGCAAACAGATTTTTTTATATTCAATTTTGAAATCTGACATGGGGCTAGACATGTTGTCAGTTTCCCAGCTGCCCCAGTCATGTGACTTGTGCTCTGATAAACTTCAGTCCCTCTTTACTGCTATACTGCAAGTTGGAGTGATATCCATACTGTATATATACCATCGCTTTCCCCCCCCAGCAGCCAAACAACAGAACAATGGGAAGGTAACCAGATAGCAGCTCCCTAACACAAGATAACAACTGCTTGGTAGATCTAAGAACAACACTCAATAGTCCCACAGAGACAAATTCAGTTACATTGAGTACGAGAAACAAGTGCTGGCTCTTCTGAAAGCACATGACCAGGCAAAATTACTTGAGATAGTGCCTACACACCAATATTACAACTAAAAATATATATTTGCTGGTTCAAGAATGAAATGTAGAGTGCATTATTTGCAGTGTAAACAATGTAAT
The DNA here is from genome assembly GCF_017654675.1 of Xenopus laevis. Classification (NCBI taxonomy): domain Eukaryota; kingdom Metazoa; phylum Chordata; class Amphibia; order Anura; family Pipidae; genus Xenopus; species Xenopus laevis. Next base: position 130,016,510 of record NC_054380.1, read on the forward strand.
TTTGAAATAAAAAATACATCATAAAAATCATGACAAAATCTCTTTGTATCCTTGTCACAGTTAAAGTTCAGAGCCCTGCAGAGGAGCTGGTGGTCTCCACACAAATTCCATTTGTAAGTCGTATGGTCATATTTGGCAACCAGGAGTCAGGGTCGGACTGGGCCAGAGGGACACCTCGAAAAATAATGGTGGGCTTGGCCCTCATGAGCCCTGTTGACCTAGACCCGCTCACACTACCCAATGGATTACCACTCTGGAGCCCCCCCTTACCTCTCCCCAATCTCCCCTGCAAGGGAACATGTACTAGCGGAGGAAGGTGGATGCAGTATAAATTCAAATCCCAAAATATTGACCAATGCCCCAACCATTGGAAATGGCTACACAAGCGATAAGCAATACAAAATATAAAGAGTGCTCTTCCCAAAGGAGCTTGCAATCTACAGGGAGTAAACACAAACAGGGGTACAGTTTGCAGCTGTACAAATACATATGTACCAGTTGTTAAAAGGTCAATGTCTTGAAGAGCTTACATTCCACAAAGCTATTTGTGTCTATAATGTACCTACCTATTTAAAACATAAGCTCTATGGGGCAGGGTTCCTTTTCTACCTGAGTCTCCCGGGACGTAATGTTTTAACTGTATTTATCTTTTTATTTTTGTAGTTACTAAGTTCAAAGTGTTTGTATATTTTGCTTCTCTTTGTCTGCATTTGTGTTAGTGTGTATGGTTTGTGTATGTGTGTGTTTATTTGTATTTTTCTTTTTAAACATTTTTTTGTATTTTCTCCTTTGTGTGACTTCTGTTAGTCTCCCGTGTAATTGTGTTAACACCTCACCTTGATTATAAGTGGCCTTGCTGGTATCAGTCAACAGGAGCGATATTAAAAGAACAGGAAAGCGGTCACAGATGAGCAATTGAACATAATAAAAAATGTGAGGTGTGAGGAAATGCTGTCAGTGTTGGGAAAAGAGGAATCAAGAGGGGAAGTGTCAGTGTCAGGCGACTAAATATAACAGCATTCTGGGAAAGTGTAGGGATCTGTAGCAGGTAAAGAAAATCACTTTACAGTGGAATTATACAAGATGTAATGTCGGTGTACTATTGAGCAGTTTGTGTAGTGACAAAGAGTGTTCCCTTCTAAATATATAGCTATTGCTTCCAATCAAACTCCTAGTGCTGAGCCCTTGCCCTTGTCTGCCAGTAAGCAAAATGTTAGAAGATATAATAGATCCCATACCTGTATTTCCTTCCTACTTCCTTCCTCCCTTTCTCCCTCCTCAACTAACCGGGGAACTGGAGATTAGAAGCCCATGGGCTCTATGGTCAAAATGTGTTTCCGAACCCTTCTTTATTGCACCTACACACACAGAAGGGCAATTTATGATGACAATGGAGTCAAGTCCTAGAAAAATCCAAGACCATTAAAGAGCACAACATTACGCCCTTTAATTTAATAAGGACTGACATCTGGGGTCTTCCTGCATTCTGCCCCCTTGTGGAAGATCATTGATGGACACAGTCATCTACCCTTATTCAAATGTGCAAGTCAAAAGATGGGTCAGGTGTGAGAAATTGGATGTCTACGTGCCTCCACCCACCTGCCCCTTGTGAATACAGTGAATGCAAGCAGTGAGCAACCCAGATTGTCAGTCTGTGGATTCTGGCAAATTCCAGAGGGGCTGCTGTTAGATACCATGGTCAGTTACAATTTAGTGGGCTGGAGGGGGGCTGTTTGAACCTTAGTATTCTTGAAATGCCAGGGACCATTTTATATCACAGTCTTGATCTGAAGGACCTATGACCACAAGCAATGACTGCACAACACGGGGCAAAGTCTAAAAAAAACCATAGCAACGTGCACCTGTGTTTTGTATTTTGCACCCTTCATTGAACCTTTTAGTCCAAATAAGCACCAGTTTCTATCCAATAATATAGAACTTCACACCTCCAATATGGGCTTGAAGTGTAAACATCTGAGGCCACTGCCCTACCAGATGGCTACTTTTGTGTCCAAGAAGACCCACTAGATATAAACAGGGTACAATATATGGTCAGTTTACCTGCTTGGGAGACATACCTACTTCACATGCTCCATGGTGATGCTTAGATGGTGCCATTCTTATGAAAACCTTTGGTGAATGTGACACAAACTTTTGATTTGTCATTTTAAGTTGAAAATCAGAATTTGAATATGTATGAATTGTTTGAGCACTGTGAAAAGTACATTATTTCTTATCTCTAGAGATGACTATACATAATAGGACCAGGCTGTTTCCAATCAAACTCCTAGTGCTGAGCCCTTGCCCTTGTCTGCCAGTAAGCAAAATGTTAGAAGATATAATAGATCCCATACCTGTATTTCCTTCCTACTTCCTTCCTCCCTTTCTCCCTCCTCAACTAACCGGGGAACTGGAGATTAGAAGCCCATGGGCTCTATGGTCAAAATGTGTTTCCGAACCCTTCTTTATTGCACCTACACACACAGAAGGGCAATTTATGATGACAATGGAGTCAAGTCCTAGAAAAATCCAAGACCATTAAAGAGCACAACATTACGCCCTTTAATTTAATAAGGACTGACATCTGGGGTCTTCCTGCATTCTGCCCCCTTGTGGAAGATCATTGATGGACACAGTCATCTACCCTTATTCAAATGTGCAAGTCAAAAGATGGGTCAGGTGTGAGAAATTGGATGTCTACGTGCCTCCACCCACCTGCCCCTTGTGAATACAGTGAATGCAAGCAGTGAGCAACCCAGATTGTCAGTCTGTGGATTCTGGCAAATTCCAGAGGGGCTGCTGTTAGATACCATGGTCAGTTACAATTTAGTGGGCTGGAGGGGGGCTGTTTGAACCTTAGTATTCTTGAAATGCCAGGGACCATTTTATATCACAGTCTTGATCTGAAGGACCTATGACCACAAGCAATGACTGCACAACACGGGGCAAAGTCTAAAAAAAACCATAGCAACGTGCACCTGTGTTTTGTATTTTGCACCCTTCATTGAACCTTTTAGTCCAAATAAGCACCAGTTTCTATCCAATAATATAGAACTTCACACCTCCAATATGGGCTTGAAGTGTAAACATCTGAGGCCACTGCCCTACCAGATGGCTACTTTTGTGTCCAAGAAGACCCACTAGATATAAACAGGGTACAATATATGGTCAGTTTACCTGCTTGGGAGACATACCTACTTCACATGCTCCATGGTGATGCTTAGATGGTGCCATTCTTATGAAAACCTTTGGTGAATGTGACACAAACTTTTGATTTGTCATTTTAAGTTGAAAATCAGAATTTGAATATGTATGAATTGTTTGAGCACTGTGAAAAGTACATTATTTCTTATCTCTAGAGATGACTATACATAATAGGACCAGGCTGTTTCTGTTCATTCATTAACACCCGGATGTAACATTGGAGCAGGATGTTCTTCAATGAGCATCTGTGGACCTTCCTCCATGGGGACCCAGAATAAACCTGGTACTTAACTTGTGACCCAATAACTAGTTTAGAAATCATGTGATTTTTATTATTATGTTTTATTTTAGAAAGTATTAAAACTTTATTAAAGTGGATCATGGAGATTAGTTAATTTTTGGTCCTGACCCCAAATAATAAATGGTAAAAAGAAGAGAGGCAACTGAAAGACATGTCACCATATGTGTCAGTTAGTGAGATATCCCTCAGCTCGGCCAGGAAAAAAGTTCTGCAGAAGAACATTTATAGAAAAAACTCAAGCCATCCCATTATCCAAACCTGCAGCACTGCTAATCATTAACTGCCCATGAAACCAGCAAGAACTCACTCCCAATAAATGTTTTTATTTTCCATTTTGAAGAAATTAAAAAAAAAGGAAGAACTTCTAAGCCTTATTCCAACTTCAGGCACATATTTACTGGTCCAATGATGGATGCTGAATTTCCTCTTTATTGATTCACATCATGAAATACAAATATGGCTTCCAATTCCACATGAGTATTTCCAGCACAAGTTGCCTAGTTGGAAAGGTTCCCATGTTAGAATGTGATTTCCAGGCCTAGCAACAGCAGCACAAGCTTTGTTTAATTATGTTTGGATAGGGAACACAGATCCGCAGTTGAAAGATACCTTTTTATTTTTTACTAAAGGTTAATCACTATAAATCAATTATAAGAAAAGAAAGTGAGATATTCCATATGGTGATGTTGCTAATTCTCTCAAGTTCGGTTTTATGGAGAGATCCAAAAGTGTTGTAAAAAGTTCAAGATCTATTTAAAGAGTATCTAAATTTAAAGGTAGTTCATAACTGTAAGGAAATTCAGTAAAACTGTATTATAGACCGTCTGGGGCTCTTGAATGATATTCCTGAGGAGGCTAGTAACTTTGAATTTCACTTCTAAGATCAATGATTTTGTTTTATGGGAGAAAGGGTTTTGTGTTCGAACATTGTCACTTGACTTCTTCGGTGATCGCCCACAACATAAATAGGTATTAATTCTATCAATAGTAGGGGGGTAGAAAATTGCTTTGACAAAATGCTCATTAGCTTTTCTAGATATTCTTGAAGCCCAGTGCAAGGGTCAAATATGACTAGATTTGGGATGAACACTAAAAAGTGACCAAACACAAGGTTCTATATGAGCAGGTCTTTGTCCAGTCTGGTCGTCCAGTTGCTGGGTCAAAACAGGCATTTCTGATTGTGTGATCTGTACGTTGATGACCAGAGGTCCATGTAGATCAGGGGTCCCCAACATTTTTTACCAGTGAGCATCACTGAAATGTAAAAAACATTGGGGAGCAACACAAGCATGAAGAAAGTCCTGGGAGATGCCAAATAAAGGCTGTGATTGGATATTTGGTAGACCCTATGTTGACTGGCAGCCTGCAGGAGTCTCTACTTGACTGTACACCTAGTTTTTAATGCAATTAAAACCTGCCTCCAAGCCTGAAATTTTAAAATAAGCACCTGCTTTGAGACCACTTAGAGCAACATCCAAGACGTTGTGAGCAACATGTTGCTCGTGAGTCACTGGTCAGGGATCACTGATGTAGACCCATCAAGAGAGCCACAGCCGGGTCTTTACCCAAATAGATATTCAAAATTTAGCAACAGATATCTGCCATAATCAGGCCATGGTTTTGGCTCAATTCATAGGTTTCAGCTCAGCAGTGACCAATTGGCCTGTGTAAAGCCAACTTTAAACAGTCTTAGATGCTTTCGCAGATGTAGCAATATGATAAAACAATGTTTTTATTTATGTTTGCTGTGACATAAAGGGACTGACCAAATGTTCAATTACAAAATGTAAATAGAATTCAAAAAGTCTGAAAACTATGGTTGAATATAATTAATAAAGGATGTAATCAGTAAACAATAAGCATTTATACAAGACTGAAATAGAAAGCAGTGTCATAGAATCTACGAAAGTGAGAATAATAACGAAATTCTACTCTTAATTCCATGAAAATCAAAGAGAGTAAAATATGGAGGTAAAGAAGTCCAGGTTATGAAAGTAATGAACTACTGGCACATTGGCACAGACTTCTCTTAACTTGTCCCACCATGAAATGTGCCCCCTTCCCCACCGTGATCTGAGCCAATGTGCTACATATCACTGTATCCAAACTTCCGTGCCATTATTAGACTTCACTCCAATGATCATATCATCAACTTGAAATATGGGGCAATGAGAAGTAAAAAGATATTACTGGCATAAGGTAGAATGGTTCAGTTATGGTCAGAAACTGCCATGGAAAAACTAGTATGAATGCCAATTTTCCTACGAACAGTTTGGATAGGATGTGGGCACAGAAAGGTGAGTGGGTGAGCCATTTGATTTATGTCAGTACATCCCTGGAGGCAAAGCACCAGTTTGTTCCTGAGTTTATTGTACTGTATGAGCCACCCTGATCTATTTGCTAACTAACAGAGCAATAATTATAAGGATACACGTGCCAACCCTTCCAAGAACATTGCAACTAGGCAGCTAAGGAAAGAGTGAGTTACTTACAATGTCTTCATTGTATGGTATGAATAGGTCAACATGAATATGCTCATCATTCAGGAGTCAGTTATGGGGGGCTGAAGCTATATATATTCTTGGGGCAGTTGCCTTCATAGAGTTTGCAGAGTGAACTGAGTTGTCTATGGTAGAAGAATGCAGACTTGAGAGAACTAGTCATTCTGTTTTTATGGAGAACTAGGCCAGGCCTTTTAATTAGAATAGGATCCGAGTTTTTATATACATGTACCCTTTTGATATGATAAACTGAAAATGAAATATATATCATTTAAATATAAATGTAATAGTGTCCTATTAATGCAAAGGTCATGCACAATAAAACAGCTATGATCTATTGAGGAGACAATTAATAAATACAGGTATGGGATCCATTATCAGGAAACCCGTTATCCAGTAAACTCGAAATTACGGAAAGGCCGTCTCCCATAGACACCATTATAATCAAATAATCCAAATTTTTAGAAATGATTTCCTTTTTCTCTGTAATAATAAAACATTAGCTTGTACTTGATCCCAACTAAGATATAAGAGATCCTTATTGGACTTAAAACTAGGTTATTGGGTATATTTAAAGTCTGTATGTTTTTCTGATAATGAAAAATTATGAAGATTCAAATTAAGGAAAGATCCCTTATCTGGAAAACCCCACGTCCCAAGCATTCTGGATAACAGGTCTCATAAATGTAGTACATATTGACACCATTGCTCTTACTACTGGAGAGCCCTTTAAGCAGGGTTGTATAGAATTGGAAGTGGTCCTACAAGTGATTTTATGGCCACTGTGATGCATGAGATCTCGAGAGTCCTGGGTGACCTGGATTGTCCAATGGCATAAAACAGCACTTAAACATTTCTTTAGAAAGACTCACCATGTGAATGAGGAGGCTCAGTGCTCTGCCCCAAGCCTTCAGCATAAGGGAGTGGACATCACCATATTGTTTTGTAGGGTAGGCACTCAAAGAAGAGTCCTCCAGGCAGTAGTTATAAAAAAAACAGTCTTTTATTGAGGCTCAAGTGTGGATCACAGCCTAAAAACAGCACTATCATAGAGAACTATGTATGCACAACTAAAACTCTTAGGGGCAAATTCACTAAAGTGCGAAGCGCCTATTTGCCAGCGTGACGTCATTTTGTTACTTTGCCGATTTACTAAAGGGTGCTGGCGTAAATTCGCGCTATTTCGCACCCTTACGCCAGGCAAAGTTGCGCTATGGCGAAGGGACGTAACTACGCTAATTCACTAACTTGCGCATTTTACTGAACGTTACCTCATGCGCCAGACTTGCCTTCGCCACCTCAGACCAGGCGAAGTGCAATAGAGTAGATAAGGATTGCTTCAAAAAAAGTTGAACATTTTTCTAAGTCCCAAAAAATGCTGGCGTCTTTTCCTTTTTTAAGGGTGATAGACTGCAAAAGATCATAAATTTTTTTGGGGGTACCCTCCTCCCCCCTACATTTCCTAACATATGGCACCTTAACTATACAGTGGGCTCATGTGTAGGGCAATATAACAACTCTATTTTATCTTATGAAGCTTTCCTAGGCTTGTGTAGTGTAATGTATTTGTTGCTACATATACGTCCATTGTACTTTAACTTGGCGCCATATGCAAATTAGGCATCACTAGCGTAACTTCACTTTCCTTGACGAATTAACGCTAGCGCAACTTCGCTACCATTCGCCTCCCTGAGCGCAACTTCGGATTTTAGTGAATTAGCGGCGCCCTGGCGAAACTTCGCTTGGCGAAGTGTGACGAAGTGCGGCAAAGCCGGCTCTAGCGCAACTCTGCTGGTTAGTGGATTTGCCCCTTAGCATCTCTTGGTATGCCTATGCTGGAAAGGGCAGCACACCTGCCTAGAGTTCAGTTCTGACCAGGACACTGCCTGTAAGTAGTCTGTATGTTCTTACACTTCAAAAACATAATGGCAGGGTAATTGACGTCTGATGACACTGATCCTAGTATGTGCATGGGACTGATATGAATGATACATAACATGCCAACACTATATAAATAAAGGAAAATATTAACATTCTCTTTCTTTTGTGTTCTAATCCTATAGCTTCTAGGTGGAGCATCTTGAGCCCATCTTGCTAGTTCTGCTACAGTGAACCATCCCAAGACTCTCTAGGCTACAAGCTACATATCCCTCACGCAATGGCTTCCCTACATTTTCTTGAACTTTTCTGGGGTGTTGATAACCTAGAATCTGAATACCTTTTTCTTAAATGAGGATCCAAAATTCAGTTGGACGGGTTCCCCTCACTGAGGAGAAGGCTTTAATTTAATCCAGGTAGTAAACTCACATAATGGTGGTATATTTTATGATGTTATGTTTTGAGGTTGAGAGGTTCTTATATCCTTTCTTCAGTAGCAAGGCCGAAGGCAGAAGAGGCAAATGTCTAGGACACCCAGTTTGGGTGGGGGCTGGGAACATACCTCCTCTGTGTTGCTGTCTCACTATGGGAGGAGATGAATGGAAAGGGTCAAGTGTGAATGGAAGGCAATCCAATGTGTCAGGTGTGGGGGCACAAGCCTTCAGGGCTGTAACTTGAAGGACTGATGCTCAGTGTGGGCAGTATTTCAAGGTAGGTGGGTTACAGGTGACCATCATGGTGACTTGCAAGTTCCAGCAGCTGAACCCAGTGCCATACACACAAACATCTATTACTTTTGCCCCTGGGTCAATAAACAGGGTGAATCATAATGTAGGTCTCTGCAAACCCATTGGGAGAGAACTACATCAATGGGCCAATTCAGTACTTGCCTGATGAGATTTTCACCCCATCCAAGGCCACTAAGCTGCCTACTCTGAAGTCTGAAGGGGCTAAATTGGCACTTGTGTGTCCCTGGTCTAATACTATGTAGTCAAAGATAAAAGATAGAGGGAAACAATGACTTTTACCTGCATAAAATAATGTTACCAGAGACTTAACAATAGGGGTAACAAACCCTGCAGATGGGGGGTGGCCTGGTAAGGACTCATGATGCCCCTCTTGCCTGGGCTGCAAGATGTATAAAGAGCAGGTTGCACACATGGTGAAGGGGGTCTCAAATACTTTTGCAGGGGGCCCGTGTAGCTCAAGTTATGATCATTAATGTTATGGGGTTGTACTTTTATCGGAGTCTTTATGCCACTGCAGGAAAAAAAGGAAAGTCAGTGACACCAAAGCCTGAGGCCAGTCATGTCCCAACACGTTGAGTTTTGGAAATCAATCCAGATTAAAAGATCCTTTCCCTTCCTAGCATGACACAGAAATAATCTACATTTAATATGCCTCATCTGCTGTTCGTGTTTATGCAGTTGTACATGTCTACAAAGAATCTTCTGTACACTTCCAAATGAATTGCAAACAAGCATTAGTCTGGATTTTACATACATCTGGCTTTAAATCGATTAGTTACCACTGACAATTAGTTCGGACATGTCCTATATAAAGGCAAATTAAGCACTTTGATCGGTTTGATGGGCGCTACATGTGATGTCCCAGCTGATTTGAATGGGTAATATAACAGGAGGCCCATTGCCCTCTACCAGGGCTTATATTCATGGCATTTTCCAGTACAATGAATGGAGCAAATACTGTAGATGCATCTGGATTGCAGATATGACAATGAATGCCATGGCCCTTACACCAGTACCCACCTATGTTTTAATTTGCTCTTGGTGCACGAATAAATTTGGCATGCATGGATTCGATGCGAAATAGGTTTGCGAAACTGCAGCGAAAAATCCGCCGCGACTAAAAAAAATGACGCGTCACAATAGTCGCATGCATAAAAATTTACTTTAATGCATGTGGACGAAATAGTCGTGCATATAAAAATTGTCCCTAGTTTCAAAATTATTTTGACACCCATTGACTTCAATGCGTTTTGCTTATTTTTTGCCGTTTTGTGAATTTTGCGGTAAATTCACACATTTTTCGGCAAAGCAAAATGCCACAGATTCGCCCATCATTACATGTGAGACATGGGTCACCCATAAGCATGTACAAGAGTCAAAGGTCATCCACATCACCCCCCCTCCACCTGTCCCCATTGGGCCTCATACTCCTGCTGGGGATCCTCGACTATTTTGGATTCGGACAAATATGGAACCAAATCCAAATCCTAATTTGCATATGCAAATTAAGGGCGTGAGAGGCAACAGTGGGGGGAAAATTTTTTACATTTTTTTACATTTCATTTGTGATGAAAAGTCACCTGATTTCCCTTCCCACCCTTAATTTGCATATGTAAATTAGGGGCATAAAGGAAACAGTGTGGGGGGGAAATTTTACAATTTTTTTTACAATTTCAATTTTGTGATGAAAAGTCACCCAATTTTCCTTCCCACCCCTAATTTACATTAGGATTTGGTTCGGCCTGGCACAAGGATTTGGCCGAATCCTGCTGAAAAAGGATAAATCCTGGACGGATCCCGAACCGGATCCTGGATTTGGTGCATCCCTATATATATATATATTGTATATATATATATATATATATATATATATATATATATATATATATATATATATATATATATACATACATACATACATATATATATATATACATACATACATACATACATACATACATACATACATACATACATATATATATATATATATATATATATATATATATATATATATATATATATATATATATACACTATTTGCATATAATAATTCAGTCTTGTCAGTTGTCACTGGTTTGCTGAATGCCTGCTGGCTTGGGAGTGGCTCCACTAGCTGAGTATTCTGACACCTTTACAATCTGGGAAATTCCATGGATGGGCTAAAATAATAAATATTGGGTTTAGCATCTCACTTTTGCAGCAGGATACAGAGATAGGAAATCTGCCTATTTTTAGACTATATATTCCATGTGACAACAGCTCCTTTATAAAAGCAAAAGGTAATAACTCGCAGGGGAGCGAAGCGGCTGCAGCTGCATTGTGACATCATCGATCCTATTATCTGTGGGGCCTCAGACATTCCTCGGAATGATCGGGCGTTCGTTAGGTTTCACTCGCCATTGTCTGCAGATTAACAATTCCATTATTTGCCTTTTTATTAACTTTTTTATGGACAAAAAGCAGAGAGGGTATGCACTCAATAAATTTCTAACAGCGATCTCCCCTGGATTGTAAAAAATACAAATACTGAACGTTTACAGGTCACCGGTGGGCTAAAGGGGATCTGCTGTGATTAAAAGACCCCATTTATAGTCTTTCTAAAGAGCTAAAAATGGGAATTAGGATATTTTCTTGTGATGGAAATATTAGAGAAACATAAATCTACGCTCAGAAATGCTGCAGAAAACATAAGACAGACTCAGTATTAATTCTAGAGTCTAATGCATTGCCTTCTATGGGAAGTCACAGGCCTCAAGTGTACCTCTTTAATAATGTTATTCTACATAACTTTTCAACATACTTTGTTTCAAGGATCAAACCCAGACAACGGGAAGGGATAAACAAATCAATAACCTGTTAAAGGACAAGACCCTCAAGCGAGTGTGGGCAGGTACATGTAGGGCTTTCTTTCATTACCATTTACATGTTATAGCATAGGCAATCTGTGCTTTTAGGCAGTGATGGGCGAATTAGCGCAGTTTCGCTTCGCCAAAAAATTCTCGAATTTCCCGCAAAATTCGTGAAACGGCAAAAAATTTGCGAAACTGCACCATCTCGTTTTTGATGCCGGCGTCCATTTTTGACACCGGCGCCTAATTTTTCAATGCCGGCGTCCATTTTTGGCGCCAGCGTCCGTCTTTTTCCGAAATTGTTTTGCCGCCGGCGAATTTTCACGATTTTTTTAGCCGGAGGCGAATCGAGTAAATTCGCGCCTGGCTAATAAATTCGCCCATCACTACTTTTAGTAGCCATGAGAAAATAGAACGTACCATCGAAGCTTTAAACTGGCTCTAGAAAGAGTTGATAACTGACAAATTGACTTATCTTTTTATTTAGCAGCTCTCCAGTTTGCAATTTCAGCAATCTGGTTGCTAAGGTCCAAATCACCATGAAACCATGTATTGATTAGAATAAGAGACTGGAATATGAATAGGAGAGGCTTGAATAGAACGACGACTAATAAAAAGAAGCACTTTTGTATACTGATGGGCGAATTTGTCCTGTTTTGCTTTGCCGCGAATTTCGCCGGCGTCAAAATGAGTGGCAGCATCAAAATTGGCACCGCGTCGGAATCATCGCTGGGGATGAAAAAAATTTGACATGCCCAAACACGCAAATTCACAGCGAATTCCCAACTGGCGAATAAATTCGCCCATCTCTACATTTATAGCCGGATAGAACATTTTTTTAAGATGAGGTTGATGACCCCCATTTAAAAGTTGGAAAGAGCCAGAAGAAGAAGAAGGCAAATAATCAATTCCCTACCACTTCAGTTGAATGGAAAAAGCCACTCGGATGAGTGGTGAAACATTTTTAAGAAAACAGCTCTAAGGGCCTCATTTTTCAAAATCTGATTTTTCTATTTCAATAAAAAAAAAGTTTGACCAAATTAGAATCCACGATTGGACCTTATTTATTAATAAAAATCGGATCGGGCACAAACACAAAAAAAGTGAGCAAAAATCAGGCATTTTTCCCAAAAAAGGGAACTTCTCCCGTTGACTTATATACAACCTTGGCAGGTCTGAGATGCCTGATTTTTGGATTCAGACTTTTTCTTACTCGGGGTATATTAGATCTTAAAAAAATTCAAGTTTTTTTTAATTCCACTAAAAATTTGGATTTCATAGTAAACAAAACTTTTTTTGACATTTGTACTTTAATATATAATCCCCTAAATGTCCAGTTGCCTTTAACCTCATTCTACTAGATAGTATAAAAAAAATACAATTGAAAAGTTGCTTTGAATTATAATTCTATAACCTAGTAAAAGTAAACTTAAAGGTGAACACCCCTTTAAAGTAAAATGACCAAACAGTAAGTGGGTGGAAAATTTTGTTTGGCCACTGGTCACATACACCAACTCAATGATTTTCATAGTCTTCCAAGGTCCTCCCATGATTCAGTCTTTTGGATGGTTGCTTCAGTGAATTTGATGGCCCTTCATTTGAATGGTCAAACCAACCACAAACTTGGCCATTCTGCAGTCTGGCAAATTTACTGGTCCAGGAAGAGATTCAGCTGTAACATTGGTATATTATGGTTTATTATGGGCGCTGATTTATACTGTAGCAACCCACTGGCCCATAAATATTACCAAGATTATCACCCTTCCCTTTAAGTATCTGACCGCCATTGTGTAGCTCAGTCAGTCCAGTCCTAATTCCCCATAAACTCAGGATTACCTGGGACTATGGTATGTTGGTACCCCACTGGCTCTGATACCTTAAAACAGTGATCCCCAACCAGTAGCCCGTGAGCAACATGTTGCTCCCCAACCCCTTGGATGTTGCTCCCAGTGGCCTCAAAGCAGGAGCTTATTTTTGAATTCCAGGCTTGGAGGCAAGTTTTGGTTGTATAAAACCAGATGTACTGCCAAACAGAGCCTCCTGTAGGCTGCCAATCCATATAGTGGCTACTAAACAGCTAATCACAGCCCTTTTTTGGCACCCGCATGGACTTTTTCATGCTTGTGTTGCTCTCCATCTCTTTTTACATTTAAATGTGGCTCACGAGTAAAAAAGGTTGGGGACCCCTGCCTTAAAAGGATTTTGTCATGATTTTCACAATATAATTCTTGTTACTAAATCCAGTACTTCACTATGGAACTGCATTCAGATAAGCTATCATTTCTCCTACTCAATGTAACTGGAGTTGTGGCTTGGGTTTGCCGGACTTGTAATTTTACTATTGAGTGTTGTTCTCATATCTGCCACTAGGTGGGGCATGGGAGCATTTTTTAGCAAACAAAGTTTTACCTGATTTTCTGCCTGTCTCTGGACTCAAAATAATTGTCCTGACATTTTTCATAACATGGCGATCAGTCTATTGGACGGGTTAGGAGATTTCTGTTGGCTGACAATAATATCCTTGCATGTATTGCCAGTATCCATGGGTGACTTTCACTGCTATTTCTCAGACATAGCTTTCTTATAGTGATGGGCGAATTTATTCACCAGGCACGACAACAGCGACGCCGGCGACAATTCTGACGCAAGTGACAATTCCAACACCGGCAGCAATTCTAGGTGCTCATTGACTTTAATGGGCGTCGGAATTTTCGCAGGCGTCAGAATTGTCGTGTTTCGTGAATTTTTCGCCGTTTTGTGAAATTCCCAAATTTTTCGGCGAAACGGGAGAAATTCGCCCATCACTACTTTCTTACGATTGCTGTCAATCAATTAATGGCCAGAATATCATCTGATTTGTTATGTTTCCCATTTAATCTGACTGGTTAGTTGTAGATCATTACATTGACACAAACAATCTTTCGTCATACAAAGAATAAAATCTGCATGTCTATGGCCAACTTTACTCTAAAAACTAAGCATAAACCCATGATGATAGCAAAATAATCCTTTAGGTTTTTTTTTTCACTTATTCACATGATAGCTTAAAGGAGAAAGAAAGGTTAAAATTAAGTAAGCTTTATCAGAAAGGTCTATATAAATACATCAGTAAACCCTCAAAGTAATGCTGCTCTGAATCATCTGTCAAAAGAAACACCACATTTCTTTCCTTTTATTGTGTACTCATGGGCTTCTGTATCAGACTTCCTGTTTTCAGCATAAACCTCCAGGGCTAGGGCTTGAGCATGCTCCGTTTGCTTCTCCCTCCCTTCTACCTATTCCCTCCCTGCTGTAATTGGAGCTCAGAGCTGTGAGCGAGCAGGGAGAGACTCAGCCAGTAAGTGATGTCACACCAAGCTAATATGGCAGCTGCTATCTTAAACAAACAAAGAGAGCTTCTAGAGCTGTTTTCTCAGGTATGGTAAAACACTGCAGAATAAATATAGTCTTATAGCTTGCACTATTGTGGCTAATCTTTTGGCAATAAACTGTCTCAGAAGCTTTCCTTCTTCTTTAGGGTCAGGGCACACGCTCAGATTCGGGGAGATTAGTCGCCCAGCGACAAATCTCCTCTTCTTCGGGGCGACAAATCTCCTCAAACTGCCTCTGATGGCACTTGGATCACTCCATTTTCCGTAGTCGCTCAAAGTTTCCTCGTGAGGCTGACGATTAGCAGTTCAATGGACGGGGACAAAGTACCCAAAATCACCCCCACTGCCGTTGATTACATGGTCTATTGAAAGTGCAGATGGCAGGGGTGTAATGACACCTACCCCCAACTAGGGTTTCCACTTGGCCGGTAAAAATGATGGTTGATCCCAATGTTATGAATAGGGAAAAAATGATAAATATATAGGAAGGCCGGTATTCTTTTTGAGAAAAGGTGGCAATCCTACCTCCAACACCAGTTCCCCTACTACCAACACCAGCAAGTGGGATGTAAATGGGAGGCAGAAAAGGGGGTTACAAGTAATGTGCCAGGTGAGGGCAGGGGGTGTGGGGGGTTCCCAGGGCAGAACAAGGGGTAGGCAGAAGAGGCAGCTGACTAGGGTGCAACAATTAGGGGATGCTGGGCAGCTGCCTCTTCTGCCTACCCCTAGACCAGACTCACCTGCTCTCCAGACAGAACTTGCGCTCGAGAATGGCGCACGCAACATCAATGCGCATGCAACGGGGGCAGTTGGGGCGAGCTGGCCGGCTGGGTCGCCTAGGGCGCCCAACTGGCCTGGCCCTGGGGGTTCCCAATGCCCATAGGATCTGCTGACCCTATAGTTATATCTGGGGCAGTTATTGTCAGGCACTTATGGAGTGGAAACATGCCAGGCATGATGACTGGTTAATAAGCAAGTGTGCCCATGTTGTGGGGCGATTTCACATTTTTTATCCCCTGTGTACTAATGACTGAGGGGGCAAAACATTAGCCCAGTGCTATTGCCCAGGCATGTTGCTCCCCAGGTACCACGTATTCCAGACAATCGATCCCATTCCAGGACTGATACTAAGGGGCAGATTTATCAAAGGTCGAGTTGAATTTTCAAATGAAAAAAATTCGAATTTATAGCTATTTTTTGTGTACTTCGACCAGGGAATAGTCCAAATTTGATTCGAAATTTGAAAAAAAATCTAAAATTTGAATACCGAAATGTATTATGTACTGTCTCTTTAAGAATTCAACTTTGACCATTCGCCATCTAAAACCTGCCGAATTGCCGTTTTAGCCTATGGGGGACCTCTTAGAACAGATTTGGAGTCAATTGATGAACTTTGAAAAATCAAAGTTTTTTTTTAAAAAAAAACTTCAAATCGAATTTGATCGAATGCCATATACCTTCGAATTCAATCGAAAACGGACCTATTCAACCCAAAAAAACTTAATTTCGGTTGGTCTGTTGGTTGAATTCGAATTTCGACGTTCAATTCGAAATTCTATCCTTCGGGGCAGATTTATCAAAGGTCGAGGTTAATTTTCAAATGAAACGAATTCAAATTTTGAGCTATTATTAATATGAACTATTATTTAATATGAACTGTCTCTTTAAAAATTCAACTTCGGGGGACCTCCTAGAACCTATTTGGAGTCAATTTGTGGACTTTGAAAAATGTAAGTTTTTTGGGGGGGAAATCCGATCGATTTTGCTATTCCTTTCGATTCGTACCATTTGAATTCGATCGAAAACTGACCTATTCTACCAAAAAAAATTTGACTTAATTTCATCTGGTCTTTTTGAATTTGAATCTCGAAGTTTTTTTGAATTCGAAATTCGACCCTTGATAAATATGCCCCTAGAAATCACATGACTCTGCTCCATCAGACTGTTTGCTTACTGCTAACATCGAAACTACTTTAATAGCCATTTCCCAGATTATTTAATTAACAGATAATTGTAACTGATTAGCACATTGTTGAGGGGGTAAAAAAGCCAGTGTTGCTCTGGGTTTGTCTGAAGTGTGTGTGTTGGGGGGGGGGGTGTAAATGTAACCTTTTATATTCTTGTAAAGAAAATAAAACCCTGTAGATACATCAAACAGGAGTGTGTGTGTCAGGTCTGGTGCCCCCAGACATTGTCCCCAGCAAAAAGCCACAGAACTGCATAATAAACTCTAATCCCAACAGATAAGCAATTGTTAGTTTGTACAAGTCTGGCCTGCTGATTAATAGCCCCTCCAGTGTTTGAATTTCAACCCTTTTACTTTATTTATGACCGAGATAAAGATGATTCCCCTTCTGCACTAAACCAAAAACTGTTTATCCTCAGCCTCCCCCCACCAGCCCAGTGCAATACATAATCTGCCTTTGTTTTCTTTTAATTATGGGCATAATATTCTTTGTAGGCCAATAAACACTGGTTACAGACAGGAAGAGGTTCTGCTGGAGAATGAGAAAGAAAAGCCCTAACCCTGACACATAGGCTTCAAGGTAAATTCTCATTGTTGCCTGCAGGAATACAATGCCATAGGAAAACAAGTCATAAATAAACATTTAGGCAGTGTATAAGCTAGCCACTTATGAGGAATGGGTGAGAACTGAGAAATAATACACCCTCCATTGTGATATCACTCCTAGGGAGAGGTGACTCAGACGAGGACACAATTTACCGTCTAATGAAATGATTGGTCTTGCTCTGTATCTGTTGGCGGCGCTGTGCTGTTTCGTATGCAGTGTATGATGGACTAATTGGTCTTAATTCAATTGCACAACCGGAAGGTGGCCATACACGGAGAGATCCGCTCGTTAGGCGATGTCGCCAAACGAGCGGATCTCTCTCAGATATGCCCACCTTGAGGTGGGCAATATCGGGCTGATCTGATCGCGGCCCTAGGGCCCAACGATCGGATCCTAGCAAACGGGAACGGGCGGTCGGATCGCGGGACCGCATCAACTAACAGATGCGGCCGCGATCCGACAGGATTTTTAGTCCCATCCGATCGAGATCTGCCCGACTTTCGGCCAGATCTTGATCGGGGAAGCCCGTCGGGGGCCCCCATACACGGGCCAATAAGCTGCCGACTCGGTCTGTCGGCAGCTTTTATCGGCCCGTGTATGGCCACTTTAAGAACGAGTGGATTAAGGGAAAACCGGTCTCTTCAGATAACAATTATTTTTTAAAAATTAACGTTTCACTCCATATCCTGTAATGGAATTAATATATATATATATATATAATAAGTAGTGAAGAATACGTAATTTTAAGATCATATTATAGAAAAATAGATAGATCGATTTATATAACAGTCTGCCGTCACATGGGAATCAATGTTTCGGCTTTCCCCCGCTTATTCCCATGCACAACTTCCAACACTACTGTCTCTTTAAAAATTCAACTTCGACCATTCGCCATCTAAAACCTGCCAAATTGCTGTTTTAGCCTATGGGGGACCTCCTAGAACCCATTTGGAGTCATTTGGTGGACTTTGAAAAATCAAAGGTTTTTTTTTAAATACTTTGAATCGAACGAATACGATACGAATTTGATTTGAACAATCGAATGCAGCCTATTCACTCGAAGTTAAAAAATTCGATTTTTTTTTTTAATAGATTTCTGTTGGTCTTTTTTTATTCAAATTTCCATCACCTTGAAAATTGACCCTTGAAGGGGCAGAATTATCAAAGGTCGAGGTGAATTTTCTAATGAAAAAAATTTGAAATTCGAGCTATTTTTCATGTACTTCGACTAGGAAATAGTCCAAATTAGATTCGAATTTGAAAAAAATTAGAAAATTCTGATATTGAAATTTATCATGTACTGTCTTTAAAAATTCGACTTCGACAATTCGCCATCTAAAACCTGCCGAATTGCTGTTTTAGCCTATGGGGGATCTCCTAGAACCTATATGGAGTCAATTGGTGGACTTTGAAAAATCGAACGATTCGAATTCGGCTGAATACGGACCTATTCGATCGAAAAGTGACCTATTCGGCCAAAAAAACCTTCGACTTAATTTCGGTTGGTCTTTTTGAATTCAAAGTTTTTCAAATTACAAATTCGACCCTTGATAATATGCCCCTTAGTCTACTTTGACTAGGAAATAGTCCAAATTTGATTTGAATTAGAAAAAAATTTTAAAATTTGAATATCGAAATGAATCATTTAAGGGCAGAATTATCAAGGGTCGAATTTTGAAGTAATGGGAGTTTTTTTGAAAAAAAAGACCAACCGAAATTTATTAAAAAAAACAACGTTTTTTTTTTGCGGGTGAATAGATGTTACTTGGATCATTCAAATCTAAGTAACATTGCATTAGATCGAATTTGATTCAACGTATTTTCTCAAAGTCCACCGATTTACTCCAAATAGGTTCTAGGAGGTCCCCCATAAGCTAAAACAGCAATCCGGCAGGTTTTAGATGGCAAATGGGCGAAGTCGAAGTTTTAAAGAGATAGTACATGATAAATTTTGATATTGGAATAGTTGACTTTTTTTCAAATTCGAATCGAATTTAGGCGTATTCGATAGTCGAAGTACACAAAAATAGCTTTAAATCAATTTTTTTTACTTTGAATTTTTACTTTGACCCTTGATAAATCTGCCCCATAATGTCTCTTTAAAAATTGTCCATCTAAAACCTGCCAAATTGCTGTTTTAGCCTATGGGGGACCTCCTAGAACCTATTTGGAGTCATTTGGTGGACTTTGAAAAAGTCCACCAAATACTTCGAATTTAATTTTATCAAATACGATTCGCTCAAAGTTAAAAAATACGATTTTTTTAATAGATTTGGGTTGATCTTTTTTTATTCAAATTTCGAGTTGATGGTAGTTTAAAAAAAAACATGAAATAAGACAAGATAAGGGAAAAACGGGCAAATTAAAAGTGTCCTTTAACTCCTTGCTTTCTGAACTCTTGTGGGGGTTTTTTTGTTTTTTTTTTTACATTTTTCGGAATAAACATTGTGCGATGTAAAACAGCTGGCTGGAATCAAAGGTTTGCCTAATCCACATTTAGTCTCCTGAAAAAAAGGCAACTGATAAAAGAAAAGTAAAAGGGCAACAATGGGATGTAGAGAGCAGGGAGCTGCCACAGGGATTTCCTGCACTCTTGCCCCCGGGGTGTGTAAAGAGGAAATGTTTGGCAGGGATTATTTCATTTGTTTTTCACACTTTTTCACACCTAATATTATCTCCCCATAGAGCTGAGCTGCCTCCCAGACACAGGACACTGGGCTCCTCTAACACAATGGCCCCTGGTACAGTCTCAGGCCTTAATGCCTTTATTATTTGTGGATTCTGGATGTAGGGGTTTTTTTTTGTTTTTTAGTCATTTTCCTACAGGATGCAGTGTGTGTATATATCCCCTCTACACACTCACAGACATAAAACCAGAATTGCTAAGGGTTTTATTATTATTATTATTATTATTATTGGTGTTATTTTTATTATTGTTGTTATTATTATTACTATTAATTATTTTTTATTATTGTTATTATTATTATTATTATTATTATTATTATTATTATTGTTATTATTATTATTATTATTATTAATAATAATAATAATAATAATAATAAGCTGCACTATTTTATATAGGATTTATATATAGTGTACTTTTCTATAAATGTTCATTAAAAGGTGTTATGACAGGTTATTATGTAGAGTAAACCCTATTTATTACCATTTTATTGTGCCATGATTGCTCCTAGGAGGAAATCGCATCCACAGAGTTTGATTAATAAAGTTCTCCCCAGTGGTCAAATTACCCAGAGCTGTTGCAGAATGAGTGGGAGAATCTATAAACGATCTATATATGGTGAGATATACTGGCTGTGGGGAATCCATGCTTTGGGCCCAATTGAGCTGACCTTATTATTGTCCCCTGGGACCAACAGTCTGATTATACAGCAGGGCCTATGGAGACTCAACTGGATTGTTGTCACACCTGCCCAGTGCCCAATAGGTTTCTGGTTATTTTTCTGACAGATAACGGTTGGTCAGGCAGGTCTGTCAGTGGGCCCCATACACAGGCCAATAAGTTGGCATAACTAGATGTTACTGGGCCCCACAGCAAATTCATTTTAGGGCCCTCGTCATATCCAGATGTTTCACCAATGTATGTTGAAATTGCTTATTAATTAGGGTCTCATGGGGGCTTCCCTGCAGCCACAGGGTCTGCTTCCTCTGTAGTTACGCCATATCTCCCAACATTTTTGCGAATAAAAAGAGGGACAAAAAAGTTCACATCGTTTTTGACCACGCCCATTTGTGTGACCACGCCCCCTAAGTACCTGGTTCATGTTACAAAATTTGAGAAAGTTTGAACATCTTTTTGTGTTTTTTTTCAGTTATTACAGTTTTGCTAATGAAGGTGAATTGCCCTTTAAGCTGCGAGTCTAACTTTTCCCAAGGGACCTGTTATCTTATATTGTTACAATTTCGTATATATATATATATATATATATATATATATATATATATATATGTTACAAAAGTATCTTATCTGCTGCTGTGGCTGTTCTGAGTTCTCTGCCAAAAGCCAATTAAGTTAGAAACATTGTATCTTTTTCAGGCTGTTCAGTGCAGAGAAAATCAGGACAAACGAGAGACTGCGGGTTGAGCTGTCAAAAGAGGAACTGTCCCTCTAAAAACGGGACAGTTAGGAGGTCTGGTTACGCCCCGGCAGTACCAACTCAGTCCACAGGGATAGCGTCTGCAGCTTTTTATGTTCATTTTAGGAGTCCACACATGCACAGATCTGTCAAAAAAGGACAGAATTCTATGAAAAATCTAGTTACAGTATGTGCTTCATTTGTTGTAACAAGGCTATAATGGTCACCCAGTTCTGGGAATATCCAAACAGGCTGGATGCCCCCCCCCCCCCATCCTCTTCCCACAGAAGAGCCGCACAATTGTTCCACAGCAGCAACAGCAAAGCAATGTCAGTTCAATATTCCGTTTATTTTACAATCCAGTGATAAATGTTATTAACCATCAATCAGCATAAAGTGCCAAACCACCATACAAATCTGTACAATATATTTATATTCATATAAACTTTTTTTTTTTTTTAAATTTTCGGAATGTCAGCTGCTTTAAAAAAATAGATGCGAAAAATTTCAGCGGTTGAGGTTGGACTGCACGTGTTAATCACCACTCGAACCAGCACGTGTGTTACTGAGCTAAACAATCAGCCGGTGCTTTAACACGAAGGGGACTGTTGGCCAATGGACTTCTTCCTCCAGCAGCTCCTCTTGTTTGAATCCAGAGAAGCATGAACACAACTATAGGAAACTGAGCCAAGGAACGTTGAACTGTTGCCTGTGTCAAGGGGAAAAAACCCTGAATAGAACAGCACCAGAGGCTCCTTGTAGGAGGTAACATTCATAGGGGGAGGAGACAGATAAAAGTACCAAGAACATTTTATACTGTGTAACAATTATTAGATATTTGTAGAAGATTATGAGGCGCATTTATCAAAGGTCGAATTTCAAATTCATGTGAGTTTTTAAAAGCACCCCTAAACTCCCATAAATTTGAAATTCCACCAATCTAAGGGGCATATTTATCAAGGGTCGAATTTCAAATTGAAAAAACGTTGAATTCAAAAAGACCAACCAAAATTAAGTCAAAGGTTTTTTTTTGTCGAATAGGTCCGTTTTCGATCGAACAGGTCCACCAATTGACTCCAAATAGGCTCTAGGAGGTCCCCCATAGGCTAAAACAGCAATTCGGCAGGTTTTAGATGGCGAATGGTCGAAGTCGAATTTCTAAAGAGACAGTACATGATAAATTTTGTTATTCTAATTTTTTTGGACTATTTCCTAGTCGAAGTACACAAAAAATAGCTAGAAGTTCACATTTTTTTTTCATTCAAAAATTCACCTCAACCTTTGATAAATCTGCCCCTTAAATGTAATAATAAAATCACATTTTTTAAACTTGGATGAATGGAATCGACCCGCAAACTCAAATCAAATTCAAATCGAATTTGATTGGAATTTTAAAAACTCGATTCGTCAGGAAGACTGCAAACAACTCCAAATTGATCCCTGGACCTCTCCCATTGACTTAAAGGTTTTAGGTGGCGAATAGTCGAATTCAAGACCAGAGTAGAATAACTCTCGAAAATCGAATTGAAATTTTTAACAAAATTCGAATTGAAATTGAAAAACTCCCTAGTTCAATTTGACAGTTGAATTTCGAATTCAAATTTTCAGTTCGACCTATAATAAATCTGCCCCTATGTGTCAAGGGAGGCCTCAAGCTGCTGTTAAACTGCAGGTCTAAGGGGCATGATGGGAGCAGTCACAGTTGGAGGAGTTGCATATTGGCCCTCTCTGCTTTATGTTATTCCACCAAGTACTACAAGGGCCCCTTTTCCCCAACTAATGTCTTCCTTCCTAATAAAGGCCATTGACGTCAGACTTCCTTCCAGTTATTGGTTAGCATCACATTGCACCGGCGGAGCAACCAATCAGCTTTGAGTTTACATCAGTCTGTGCAATAAAAGATAATAGGCACTTGGATGCCATTGGCTGCTCCAAGAGTTTAGTGCACCAACTTAGCCCCTCTGAGTTTAATATCTGTGTTGCAGAAGAAGAGTTTGGACCATGTTTGTCTCCAATAATTATGAAAATGAATAGAATCCATAGACACTAGTGGGGACATTTTGGGGGCAAATTCTGGAAGACTTTGGCTTATTGTTTAAAGGGATACTGTCATTTCAAAACAGTTAATAGTGCTGCTCCAGCAGAATTCTGCACAGAAATACAATTGCTTAAAAGAGCAAACAGAATTTGTATATTCACTTTTGAAATCTGACATGGGCTAGTTTCCCAGCTGCCCCCAGTCATGTGACTTGTGCCTGCACTTTAGGATGGAACTACTTTCTGGCAGGCTGTTGTTTCTCCTGCTCAATGTAGCTGAATCAGTCTCAGTGGGACCTGGATTTTACTATTGAGTGTTGTTCTTAGCTCTACCAAGCAGCTGTTATCTTGTGTTAGGGAGCTGCTATCTGTTTACCTTCCCATTGTTCTGTTGTTAGGCTGCTGGGGGGAAAGGGAGGAGGTGATATCACTCCAATTTGCAGTACAGCAGTAAAGAGTGACTAAAGTTTATCAGAGCACAAGTCACATGACTGGGAGCAGCTGGGAAACTGACAATTTGTCTAGCCCCATGTCAGATTTGAATATAAAAAACTCTGTTTCCTCTTTTGAAAAATGGATTTCAGTGCAGAATTCTGCTGGAGCAGCGCTATTAACTGATGTGTTTTGAAAAAAATAAGTTTCCCCATGACAGTATCCCTTTAAGGAACTGTTGCCTGCATAGATACCGGTAATGCATTGGTAGAATTAAAGAAAAACCATGTATCCCTTTCAATTGAATTAAAGTCATTATATACAAAACGTATCAAATGGATATTAGTTATGGATGAGAGCATTGCAGTCACACGCCGAGCCCTGTACAGTACCTACCCATCTACTTGGGTCTTCTCCCAACTAATGTCCAGAAAGAAATGCTTTAAGGGCAGTTGCTTTACCTCTTGCTGATCTCAATTTATACAAAAATAAAAAAAAATTTAAATAGCAATTTCCTAAATTGTCACCTCACTCATTTTCCCCTTTTGCTGCGTCACATGAGTGTTCATATGGTGCCAATGTGCCATAGCTGGAAAAGATTAATTTAGAGTGGGGTAGCCAGTTTCACCCCGTAGTAAAGAGTCTAGCCGAGTCTAACTGGAAACTCAGCCATGCCCTTGTGCCTATGGTACCCCAATACACTGGGCTTCTACTCTCAGGTATATGCCAAGTGCCTGTATCTGGAAACATAGAATAGCAATATGACAGGTATGGCAGTTGCTCCACAGTAATGAAGTTAGGGAGAACACAGTGGTGTAACTTTGGAAATAAGACATGAAACTTCCCAACTGAGTTATAGTAACACCCAAGCTGAGCACAGACACACAGGGGGTCATTAATAAACATTGGGCAAATTTGCACCTGGGCAGTAACCAATGACAACCAATTGCAGCTGGTGGAAAAAAAGCTAATCACTGATTGGTTGCTATGGGATACTGCCCAGGTGCAAATTTGCCCAATGTTTGTAAATGATCCCCATAGTGTCATTTTGCCACTGTCTCTATTAGTGATTTCTCCCGTTTCGCTTCACCACAATTTCATGAATTTACTGCGAAATTCGCAAAAGTGGCGGAAAAATTGTGAAACGCCGATTTTGAGTCAAAATTGGCGTCCGTTAATCGGTAATCGAGCGTCGGAACCGTCACTGGCGTCAAAATTTTTTAGACGCCAACGATTTTCCGCCAACGAATTTTCAAGGCAAATTCGCAAATTTATTTGCCGGCGGCGAAATGCGAAAATTTGCTGCAAATTCGTGCCTGGCGAATAAATTTGCCTATCACTAGTCTCCATCTTTCCCTGCAATACCTGATATCCCACAGTCACGTGCACTTTATCCAAGGCTGTTATTGTCACTGCTACTGTCGGTTCTGACTGCCCAGTCACATGGTGTAAATTGTATATAGCGTGTTAATAAGCTTTCCTGTATTCTTCCTCCCTACAACTGTGGATCAGTCATCCCTGGGGGCTTGACCCTTGCTGGAACCCCCACTACAGCCAGCTCTGAACAGAACACAATCATGTACAAGGAATTCATACGGTTTATTTCCCAAGCACTGAGGAGTGTGCCAGAAACGCTGTGCGCTGGAGCGGCAGAACAATCTGGAAGCTGAAGATTCCTCCATAGCATGAGAGCACCACCTTTTGGCATAAAGTTTATCCTGAACGCCACTGAAGCTCTGTTCTCCTCTTCCTCACAATGTTCCCAATAGCAAAGGAAAAAAAAAAAAAACAAGTTTTATCCGCCAGCCCCGTGCCAGGTTGTGGGCCACTTCTTTCTGTGCCTGATGGGAGGCCGCAAGAGTCTGCTGTTTAAATAAAAATATTATTTTCCTTTGTGTCGCCCTCACTTGTCAGTTCAGCATTTGATTTTGGAAGGTTTGAGTTCTTTCACTTGCGTGTGCAACGTTTTGTGCACTGCTAATGTCCGTGACTGGCAGAACCCCTTGCCGCACTCTTGGCATTTGAAGGGTTTTTCCTTAGAGTGGATATACCTGCAAAATAAAAGAACTTCATTAATTTGAATAAATCAAATTGATCACATATAGGGCTTGGCCATGGGCTCACAGGTCTTTGGGACACTGCTGTAGTTCAACTACATCTGGAAAACTAGACAACTCTGACTCTCTTTAAATATTGGTCAGTATCAGGCCCGGACTGGCAATCTGTGGGTTCTGGCAAATGCCAGAGGGGCTGCTGTAAGATGCCATAGACAGTCACTATTTATTGGGCCTGTGCCTGAAATTCCAGAGCATCTTTTAAATCCCAGTCTCTGGTCAGTATTTGTGTGTAATCTGAAGAGGCGCTTCTTTGTCCCACCTTATTATCTGACTCCTTTCTTGTCTTTTGTGCTATAGAACTTCATATAATGTACTACATATAATATACTTACATAGGAGGGCTGGGGGGTAAGAGATGAACACAGTGTGCTGCATCTAAACCTGATCTCAGTCCCACTGCATTAAAAATTGGAACTGGGGGTAAAAATTCGGAGGGGTCTCTGGTCCCTCCTGGTATTTCATCCCCCTCCCAGACATCTACGCTCACAGCAAGGACCAGAAAGTCCTTCTAACATTTGGACTGCCGTGGTTTTCCACTACTTATGTTTTTACCAACCCACAGATGTTATTGGCTTATTTATCATGTTCTACCAACACTCGCGCGGAACATCAATAAATACTGCCATGGTCACACCTAATAGCCTGGCTTTAATGAGCCGGCTGGAAGGCCTCACACACACATATACTGTATATATAAAATAAAGTAATAATTAATTAGTAATAAATACCCAATTTTCAATAAAATTCACGTTTTCACCTTTCTGATTTTAGTATCCTCAGAACATTATATTTATCATAATATCATATTACGTGACCTATTATGTGACCTTTTTTACAAGCAAATATCGAAACTGTTACTGAGTCAGGGACCCTCCGGGCTGCCACACTATACCCATGCATGTATATATATATATATATATATATATATATATATATTGAGAAAGGTCCCTGAGTGGACCGAAACGTCGCGTCGGCTTTACATGAATACACTCTGATTTTTTTCACCAATGAACTCGGTGTTGCTGGTCATTTCTATTTTTCATTATATATATATATATATATATATATATATATATATATATATATATATATATATATATATATATATATATATATATATATATATATATATATATATATATATATATAAAGGTCCCAGACGTGATAAAGGTCCCAGACGTGGACCGAAAGTAGATCAAATAAAGTCAACTATTTCTTAATTGAAAAATTCTGGTGTGCATCAACATTCAGTCATTATATGTGAATTTTTCCTGTTTTGCACCCAGGTATAAGCCTATATAAGTGTGTGTGCTTAAGCCCTTGTGTACATATATATATATATATATATATATATATATATATATATATATATATATATATATATATATATTTATTTATTTATAAATCTATAGCATTATAGTTAGAGATGGGCGAATTTCCTGCAAAATTTGCGAAATGGTGAAAAATTCACGAAAAATCGTGAAATCAGAAAGTTCACAAAAAATCGTGAAATCCGAACGGGAAAATCTAGCAATTCGAACATTTTCACAGGAAAATCGAGCAATTCGAACGTTTTCACTGAAATCGAGCAATTCGAACGTTTTCACTAAAAATCTAGCAATTCAGACGTTTTCACAAACAAAAAACTGAGCAATTCGAACGTTTTCATGAAAAAAATTTAGCAATTTGAACGTTTCCACGAAAAAATAGGAAATTGACTTCTGCGAATTTTCACTGGCGAATTTTCTCGGGAGATTCGCGAATTTATTCTCCGGCAGCAAATTCATGCCAGGCAAATTTATTCGCTCATCACTAATTATAGTATATTGATGCACACTGGGACTTTGAAATAAAGTGAAAAAAATATTAATTTATTTGTCAACGTTTCGGTCTCTTTGTGAGAGACCGAAACGTTGACGAATACATTTTGATTTTCTCACTTTATTTCAAAGTCCCAGTGTGCCAGGGACCTGTAGTCTTCCGGTTAACAGATGTTTCTGTAATTTGGATCTTCATGCCTTAAGTCTACTAGAAAATCATGTAAACATTAAATAAACCCAATAGGCTGATTTTGCTTCCAATAAGGATTAATTATATCTTAGTTTGGATCAAGTACAAGAAACTGTTTTATTATTACACAGAAAAAGGAAATCAATATTTAGATTAAATGGAGTCTATGGAAGATAGCCTTTCTGTAATTCGGAGCTTTCTGGATAAGAGGTTTTCGGATAACAAATCCAATACCTGTACTATAATGCTATAACATGAACCAGTAGTTAGCACCTGGGCATTTGCCTACCATTTTTGAGTGCACCACTCTCTGAACTATATATATATATATATATATATATTTAAATAAAACTGCACTTTATTTTCTCTCTGCCCCTCACTTTTACACCAATAACAAAGATATACAAATACTGGGAGATAATACCCTTCCTTTGGTGCTAACTAATTCAATTTTAACTCCTTTAGCACATGGTGAGATATAATAAAACGCAGCCCCCGTAAACTGCATGGCATGGGAAAATGATTGGATTAATGGAAATCAAAGTGTATTCTGTTGCCTTGGAAACCAGACAGCTGTTGGAAGGTGGCAAAATAGAAAGCTAAAGACCAATTGCAAAGTTACATATAGTTAAACCATATGGAGCAATCATTTCCCACCCCCACCCCGTGCTACATTAGTGTTTTGGCCTGTTAGGATGATGATTAAATCGTTACCTGTGGTCTCTCAGATGGTCTTGCCTCCTGAATGCCTTGTGACAGATATCGCAGGTGTAAGGCCTCTCGTCTGTGTGTGTCCTCTCGTGGATCAGAAGGTTGTACGATTTCGTGAAATGCCTCCCACAGAATTTGCAGACAAACTCTTTCTTGGTTTTTGAGGGCAGCCTGCCCCTTGTTGGCTTCTTCTCAGGGGTGAGTTTGGTAACATCAAGAAGTCCACCCATTGCACAGAGAGATCCTTGATCATCCAACCGGCCCAACTTACAGTGATCCTCTTGTGTCGCTGCCACTGCCAAGTTGGCAAAGTCAAACCTTGGTTTGGTTTTGTTGGATAAGTTTGGGGACTCCTGTTTGGGGTGGATCATGTGGGGAAAGAGGGGGAAAGTTGGAATCTGGAAGCGAGAGTCCACCAAGCTGGAAACTCCTGGCACTTTGGAGAAGGAAGATCTGGGCAGGTGAAGGGTGGGGTATCCCAATGTCCACTGGTGAAGGTGCACTGCATGCAAAGCACTGAAGCCATACAGGTTGGGCAACTGCTCTGCTGGCAGTGGGAGTCCATTGAAGGCTTGTAGGAAGGAGTAATTGGTGAGCTGCAGAGATGGGTGAACTGGCACTGGTGCTGGAAGAGTCTTGCTCCCCATCGTTGGGGCTTTCTCAGACCTATAGGTACAATATTATGACTTCAATTATATATTCAACATAATCACATACTTACATTTCTATCCCTGCATGCAACTTTCTGAACCCCCCCTTTTTTTTTTAATTTCTTGCAATGTGATTGATACATTAATACTAATTCCTAGTATAGATCATTATATAGCTGTATTCTGTCTGAGCTACACTCTAGTGCAGTGATCCCCAACCAGTAACTCCTGAGCTACATATTGCTCTCCAACCCCTGGTGGCCTTAAAGCAGGTACTTATTTCTCAATTCCGGGCTTGGAGGCAAGTTTTAATTGCATAAAAACTAAGTATTGTGCCAAGTAGAGCCTCCTGTAGGCTGCCAGTCCACATAGGGCAGTGATCCCCAATAGGGATGTAGCGAACTGCCGATTTGGTGTTCGCGAACGCCGTTCGCGAACACCGGCAAAAAATGCGAACGTTCGCGAACAGTTCGCGAACTTCGAACACCCGCTAAAATCGTTCGATTCGAACGATCGAAGGATTTTAATCGTTCGATCGAACAATTTTCATTCGAATCGAACGATCGAAGCATTCGATCGAATGCTTTTCATTTGATCGAATGCTTACAATCGTTCGAACGAATGGAAATCGTTCGATTTTTAGCGGTCGAATGAATTCGAATGGTCGAATGGTCGAACGATTTGTATTCGAATCGAACGCGAACTCAAAATGCAAACGTCGCGCGACGTTCGCGAATATTCGGTGGACGCGAACGGTCGAAGTTCGCGCGAACAGTTCGCTACATCCCTAATCCCCAACCAGTAGCTCAGCTCACAAGCAACATGTTACTCCCCAACCCCTTGGATATTGCTCCCAGTGGCCTCAAAGCAGGGGCTTATTTTTGAATTCCAGGCTTGGAGGCAAGTTTTAATTGCATAAAAACTAAGTATAGTGCCAAGTAGAGCCTCTTGTTGGCTGCCAGTCCACATAGGGGCTACCAAATAGCCAATCGCAGCCCTTATTTGGCACCTCAAAGGACTTTGTCATGCTTGTGTTGCTCCCCAACTCTTTTTACATTAGTATGTGGCTCACAGGTAAAAAAAAAAAGTTTGGGGACCCCTGACATAGGAGCTATCAAACAGCCAATCACAGCCCTTATTTGGCTCCCCAAGGGACTATTTTATGCTTGTGTTGCTCCCCAACTAATCTTACAATAAAATGTGGCTCACGGGTAAAAAAGGTTGGGGACCCCTACTCTAGTGTCACACTGTACAGTGTAACCCAATCCACAGAAAAAATCTGGAATCTACACAGTCTGGAACCCACATCTGAGATAAAGCAAAAACTCTGCGCATTATAACTCCCAAGTCGAGGTACATCTGTAGGCAGAATGGCATTGCGCTCTATAAACCTGGGACATAGCGCTACTAACACTGCGCAATCCAGAAATAGCGGCAGCGCAAATACTCACAGGGGTCACAGAAGGAACGTTCTTTGGTGAGTTAAATCCTCAGCAGCAACAGCCCGACCAGCAGAGAACTTGACACCAACTCCGAATAAACCTAAAACAACAGATAAACTGACTTTTATTCAGGGCCATCAATAAATTCCATAACATCATTTAACCCCAAACTTCGACTTTTATATTTCTATATCATTAGAGGGAACGTTAATAATAAATAATCGACTGCCCCGACAATTAGAATTCTTGCCGCTAATTAACAAACACATTGAAATGATGTGAAAACCCCATTGAAAACGAATATTCTTCCTATCCAGACACAGGAATGAAATGTAGGGAATATTAAACTGCCCATTTTATTTCATCATATTCCAACATCCAGGGAAATGAATCAGAATCAGCTCTGAGTTTTCCAGTGAATTATTATATAACTAAATCAAATATACAAATAGCTATAATAATTATATAAAGAGAGAGAGATATAATTTAGACAAATTATAGAGATTTTACAAATATCAATTGTCAAGAATTTTTACGTTTAAAAACGAATTAATTCACTTCAATTATTATGAAGGGCCATCTGCTAAATAAGGGTCGGTATATTTATATAATAATCATTTATTTAGCGGCACTTGGTCTTTATCTTTACAGAACTGAAACTATTTCAGGAGAGGGGGTTGTGCTCATGTTAAAGTTTTAGGGCAGAGAAGGTAAAAGATTTGGGCCCCCAGTGCAAAATAAAAAGCCCTCCTTTCCCCTTCCCATTATGTAATTAACGTTCTGCAGAAACTCTGCTTCAAACCTGACTGCAAGGGGTTAACCCCCCCCCCAAAAAAAAATTATGTACAATTATGTAACCATTTTACAGCATTTTGTTTTCACACAGAGCCAGATGGGGAAACATTTTATACATAATTCCTCTTGAAAACTTCAAGCTGCCTCCAGGTTTTCTGATCTGCTGCTCACACAAGTCTTCCCTACCAGAGGAGCACGTGTAAGTGTGAGTGTGTAAGTGTGTGTGTAAGTGTGTGTGTAAGTGTGAGTGTGAGTTCAGCCAGACTGATATATCTGCAGTGAGACTGAACCTGAGCAAATCCATCCTCTTTCCCTGCCCTGGGTCACCCCAGCCTTGAGCAGTGCAGTCTCTAAACACATCTGTATCACCTTCAAAAGGAGCCCGGGTCAGTTATCTGCCCCCCACACCAATAAACAGTCCAATTTCTAAACAGAAGACTTGCTGGCTGAGTAATTAACAACAGACCACTTGTGTCTGAGAGAAAGAAAGAGAGAGAGAGAGAGAGAGAGAGAGAGAGAGAGAGACCGACAGAGAGACAGACAGACAGAGAGTGTGAGAGAAAGAGAGAGACAGATACAGAGAGAGAGAGAGAGAGAGAGAGAGAGAGAGAGACAGACAGTGAGAGAGACAGACAGAGACACACAGAGAGAGAGAGAGAGAGAGAGAGAGAGAGAGAGAGAGAGAGAGAGACTGAGAGAGAGAGAGAGAGAGAGAGAGAGAGAGGAGCCTATCTGCCAAGATAAAGTTACCCTGGAAAATAGGATGATAAAGTTGAGAGGCTCCATCTGGCCCATAATTTCCATCAGCTCCGGGGGTGAGATCTTGTGGCACTTTGTTCAACAGTCTGGGACTGGGAGTTGTATCCATATCGGTACTGAGTATCTGACCCCTGACTCACGTGCTCCCAGAGGGGTACAAGGTAGTTACAAGCAGTTACACAGCTGTAGCATTTACAGATTAGTGTTAATCCCAGCAAAGACTTTGGTACAGTTGCTATGTACAGTGAGTCATGGATACAGTGTAACAGCGCGAGTTCTCTCGGTCCCTCGGCTCTATGAGAGGTTGTTGTGGGGGAGAGAGATTAAGGGATGTGCTTAATGCCTCTATATTACAACTACAGAGAGACCAGTGTTATTACTCATATCACAGTGTTTGTATAATTTTGCTGATGTAAAGTCTGGGTAAAGATTTCTGTCTGTCTCTGCCCCTTTCATAATCGTGTTTGTCCGTCATTTATAATCATTTGTCCGTCTCTATATACTGACTGTCTATGTATTGATTATATATCCATATCTGCCTATTGATCATCATCAGTATTGTAATTGTCTCTCCATGTTTCTCTCATATATATATATATATACAGTAATTCATCCACCCTCCAGCTGTTACTATTTTATATCGCCCCTTACCTGTTATCTGTCATCTGTCTCTCTCTCTCTCTCTCTCTCTCTCTCTCTCTCTCTCTCTCTCTCACTCTCTCTCTCAACTACGTTTTTGTTATTATTAATACGTACAGGTAAGA
Source organism: Xenopus laevis (assembly GCF_017654675.1). Taxonomy (NCBI): domain Eukaryota; kingdom Metazoa; phylum Chordata; class Amphibia; order Anura; family Pipidae; genus Xenopus; species Xenopus laevis. The sequence goes on from NC_054380.1 coordinate 130,049,753, forward strand.
GATCAATTATCCATCCATTTATCCAGTCCAAAAATAAATCAGAGGATATAATAATATTTTATATATATTTCTCTCTCTCTCTCTCTCTCTCTCTCTCTCTCTCTCTCTCTCTCTCTCTCTCTATCTTCTATCTATCTATCTATCTATTATCTATCTATCTCTGTCTATCTATCTCTATCTGAATCTTTCCAGTCAAATAATAAAAATGTTCTATATATATATATATATATATATATATATATATATATATATATATATATATATATATATATATATATATATATATATATATATATATATATTGTATATCTTTATCTATCTCTATCCATCTATCTATCTTCTATCATCTATCTATCTATCTATCTATCTATCTATTTATCTATAATTTATCTATATATTATCTATGATCTATCTATCTATCTATCTATCTATCCATCCATCTACCTATCTGTCTGTCTATTATGTATCTATATAGGAAAAATATGGCAATAATATTCTATAAACGGTATTTGTACCATGTAATATAATATGAAGGGACAGGGGTACTGGCTGCAATACTTCGCGTTCTTATCAAATATATATTCTGTTTATTTTGCAAAAAGTATAGACACAAAACAGGTGGAAGAGTAAAATAATCTCACTTTGTAGACTTTTGGTAAATGCTCTGCTTCTGGCACAAAATATTTTCTTTTTTTCTGTAATCTGTATTTTAAGATATATCTATATCTCCCAACCCCAGAAACCCTAAACCTTAAAGCACTTAATATCGCCTTTAAAGTCCAAAACATTCCCATCGTGCTTTCTTCAGTTCTACAAAAGAAAAAACCCACAACCTAAACTGTAAGCTCTTGGGCATAATTTCTCATATCTGGTCTGTTAGTTACAGCTAATGTGTCTTTGTCTGTACTGTCTCCCTTGTTTATTATTCAGATCTTTCTTTTAGAATTTTAGTTGGGAACGTGCAATTTAGTTGGTGCAAAAGTGATTCAGCCAAGCGCAATGTGCCCATTAGTCACTGGCATGGAATGTAACATTGTACAGTCAACTGGGGACACTGCTCCATATGTATATTTTATATTTGTATGTGAATCATTACTATTAGTTATCATTTAATGGACTGATCCGAAAAATATTATTTGGAAATATTGAATTATAGAGAAAATAACGTTTTCCTGCTCAGCCCCAGTGTTCCCTGCGCCAATTCATTCCCTATGGAACTGTTACTTCTCAGCCAGAGCTGCTGCACTTTCTCATTAGTTACAATGGCTGATTAAATGGAAATCAGAATCTCTTTTCATTTGTTTCATTGATTGGGGGATAGTTTGATCTTTTTCCTTTTTTTGTCCCCCCAGAAGAATAGGCAGAAAAGTTGGCAACATAAAGAAACATATTGAGCAGAATTGTTTATAAATAGAGATTCATTTGGATCTAATTGATCCGTTGTTTTGGTGACCCGTCTGGCAAGGGATAAAGTCACACACACCTGCTAATCCTCATATAATCCTTATAAATCACATTTATTTTACCCTCAATCCTGCCTCTTGCCCCCCCCCCTTCATATGCACCTGTCTTTGGGACACAATTCATTTCACCAACTTTACAAATGGGCTGCGATTGGGTGCGACAAAATCGCACACGTGCCAACACTAGCAAACTATAAAAATGAACCAAACGATGCCTATCTGAAAGCAGTTTCCAAAATACCCCATTGGCTCCAAAAAAAAAAGTGATTTTTAATTGACCCCGATAAATGAATTCTAACGAGTTTACAAATGTCACCCAATTCAGTTTGAAGTTGTTTTTTTAAGTGGTTCACCTTCAAACAACTAGATCACCAGAAATAATGACTTTTCCAATGACTTTCACTTTCTATGTGTGATCGTTTTTCTAATATTGAAGTGTCATTTTTCACTTTCTAAAGCAGCCCTGGGAGGTGGGGTCGCCGACCCTGTAAACGGTTCTAAATTGATACATTTAGTTGTTACATTTCTTATCTTTGTCCCTGCTGAGCAGAATCCCTGAGTTTCATTACAGGCAGCTGTTAGACTTGATACAATAGTTGCTAATACTCCAGAGAGGCTGCTGAGAAATGGATCCACTAAATGTTGCAAAATTGTAACAGTTTAGAGTCTGCGACTGCATTACTGAGCTGTCAGACTTAGATTTTGGAAAAACAGTAAAAAATAAATAATTGAAAGTAATCCAAAAAAGTCTAAAAAATCTAAAAACAACTGCATTGAAAAAAGTATTTGGAAGGTGGACAACCCCTTTAGCAGCCACACACCCCAAGCCTGACATCATCCCCAGATCGTGGGCTACCGAATTGTCTGCTAGTGGCTGAACATCGCACGATTCAATTGTACAAGCGATATTACAGCTCAATTCCCTGCACTGTGTGATAGCACATCATTCTCCCCAAATTGACCATCGTGGGGAATATAAGCCACTGCACTCGTTTTGCGCTATTCCTACTGAAGAAGGAGAAAGTCGCATCTAAACTCTCCGACCGACAGTTGCACTAGGAAACCGTTTACACAACAGCGAATACACAGTTTGCACGAGTTGAACAAGTAACATGCAGTGGAAGCTTTTCACTTATTCCTCTGCTACAAACGTTGTAGAAGTTTGCGCTATGCGCTTTATAAGGGCACAAGGTCCAAGCTCAGAGTTTGCGCTGTTCTTGCACATGGAGGCGCAACCCTCGCACAACATAGTAGAGAAAATGCTCAAAACCCCTTAAAAGTACAAGAGAGAGAGAGAGAAGTAGTGAATTCTATTGAAGTGGCCCTGTAGTATTTACCTATGTGAGCAGAGGGGTCCCTCGTTGTCCCTCCAGCAGTTGGGGTGCAATAAGCCCAGAAGAAAATCGGTGTAAGTAGGAAGGTACCAAATGAGTAGCACAGGGGGTTGGCATGGGGTTGGTCTCTCCCAGGTGCTCAGGTGACCCACAAAGTCATTGTGACAGAAGTGCTGCTGTGTGTCCGTGTGTCCCACCAGACTGCCCGAAACCTACTGAATCTGCTCTCCAGCCGCCTCCTTATTTCTAGCAGCCACCGCGCATGCGCATTAGTCCCGCTCAGCCAGCCCCTGCAACTGCCACTGAGAACTTCTGCCTGTCTGCTCTCCCTGGAATCACTTTATTCCCCCTGCCTGATGTGAACTGCCACTCACACTGACCAACACTCACTCACACTGACCAACACTCACTCACACTGACCAACACTCACACTTCACACTCACTAAACAACACTCACACTCACACTGGCCAACACTCTAACACACACACTGACCAACACTCTAACACACACACTGACCAACACTCTAACACACACACTGACCAGTGACCAACACTCTAACACACACACTGACCAACACTCTAACACACACACTGACCAACACTCTAACACACACACTGACCAGTGACCAGCACTCAGACACACTCACACACACACTGACCAACACTCACTCACACTGACCAACAATCACACTCACTAACACACACACTGACCAACAATCACACTGACCAACAGTCTAACACACACACTGACCAACACTCTAACACACACACACTGACCAGTGACCAGCACTCAGACACACTAACACACACACTGACCAACACTCACACACACTAACACACACTTACCAGTTACCAACACTCACACATTCTAACAAACACACACACACACACACACACACTGTCTAACACACTCACAGCAACGAACACTAACAAACACTGACAGTGACTAGTAAACACTAACACCTGCAAATACACATAACACAAGCAGTCTCCTGACAGAGTGAGAGAAACAGACACAGACATTATTTATGTATTATATATGCATTATATATGTATATATTCCCACAATGATCAGCAAATACACACTCTTTTACAAACCAAGACATACACCAAGAGAGCATAAACTGTTACACAGGTAGAGAAACACTGCAATAGACCCACAACATGCTACACACACTGACAACAACTTGAGAGACTGAGCACACAGACCCCAGTAAACTCACACAAACTCAAACACACATACAGGCTTTAGTGACTCATCTACAGACTGCCAGTGACATATATATATATTGTATCACAGGCTCACAAACTGGCAAAAACATACAGACAGGCACAGCAGCAGTAGCGGAGAGTCAGTAGTATAAGTAAATACACTGCTCTACACAGGAGTCAGAACCAGCAGTGCACCCTGCTCTACTCTGTGGCTTCCAGTTAAGTCTCCTCTTCCCAGGGATGAAGCTCGGGGGGGGGATCACTTGGATACATTCCCAATACCTTACATTACATACAGGGAGCCTGGCACAGACACTGACATGACCCCCCCACACACACACCCTCTAAAGGAGCAGGTCCCTGTGTTTAAATATCCCATAAATGCAGCGGTTTTGCAGAGTTTTCTTCAAGATTCCTCTTTTCCACCCAAAATATAACTGAGCACCCAAAAAGCAATCAACAAGTGCCCAGCCAGTCTCCCTGAATTCCACAGCAGCAAATAAACTGACCGACTGCCCCCCAGTGACCTCCATCATTTGGCAACCCCTTATTTTAACCCTATCAGTGCCAGCATGAAAACGAGCTGATATTCTTGGGAGTTCCCCACAGTTTCCCTAATATATTAAAGAAGAATGACAGGACCCTAGAGGGAGGTCACATCTGTGCCTGGCAAACTGTCACCCCTGAACTGACTGTCAGACAGAAGGGAGACAGCTCAAGGGTTATGTTATAACTGGTGGAATTAAAGAGAGAATCCCCAGCTGCAGGGATATTCTGTAATATTCTCAGACTTTACAAATACAATAACAACCTCCATCTCTACTTCAATTCCCATATGGAAGCGATTCCTCCGCTGCTCAGTGCGACTTGGATTCTTACAGGACATAATTAGGGATAAAATGCTTCTAATGGTTCCTGGTCTTCCCCCTGGGCTCCCTGATGGTTCCAAAATCCTAGGTGCACTTGTACTAATTCCACCCCTTGTGCTACAGTAACCTGATCCACTAATGTTTCTGCTCCCAGATAGGGATGTAGCGAACGTCGGAAAAAATGTTCGCGAACATGTTCGCGAACGTCCAGACAAAAATGCGAACGGTTCGCGAACGTTGCGAACCCCATAGACTTCAATGGGAAGGCGAATTTTAAAAGCTAGAAAAGACATTTCTGGCCAGAAAAATGATTTTAAAGTTGTTTAAAGGGTGCAACGACCTGGACAGTGGCATGCCAGAGGGGGATCAAGGGCAAATATGTTTCTAAAAAATCCATTGTTGACACAGCGCTGCGTTTTGTGCTGTAAAGGGCAGAAATCACACTACGTCACTCAGGTGGTGTTTCTGGAGACGGTATTATTATTGATATTTAGACAGAATGTGAAAAAGCTCATACAGCTAGGTGGCAGTGGTTTGAAGAACAGATGCAGATGAGAGATCAGCAGCAGGACAGACAGCTGCCCAGCCCACAGCAGCTACATACAGAGCACTGCAGTAGAAGGTAGATTACTAGCCAGCAAAGCTACCTAACCTAAAATGTCCCTCAAATCCCTGCAGAGTTCTGTCCCTACAATACAGAGCAGTATCAAGTAGATTACTAGCCAGCAAAGTTACTATCAACTGTCCCTCAAATCACTAACAGCTCTCTCCCTACACTAGCTCTTCCAAGCACACACAGGCAGAATGAAAAAACGCTGCAGGGCTTCAGTTTATATATGGAAGGGGAGTGGTCCAGGGGGTGTGGGGGTGGTCCAGGAGGGAGAGCTTCCTGATTGGCTGCCATGTATCTGCTGGTCTGGGGGAGAAATGGCAAAAAAAAGCGCCAGCTAAGGCGAACCCAAATTGCCGAACGTTGCGTTACGTTCGCGAACATTCGGCGGACGCGAACGGTCGATGTTCGCGCGAACAAGTTCGCCGGCGAACAGTCCGCGACATCCCTACTCCCAGACTCAGCGCTGCATTTAAAGTCCAGCCCGAACCACTGAAACCCAATATGGGGGTAGTCCAACCCCACAGCCTGCACAATTCAAAAACTCTCCCCCTTATCCGGCAGACTGAGCTCTTCCAATCTCTAGCAATCAGCTGCAGATTCTGCTGAGTATTTAGCGCAGCTATTCCTATGTTTTTAACTGGGCACCTGATATGTATTAAACGCAAAAAAAAAAATACAGATCGAAAGAACTTCGCATTGTATCAAAAAACAACACACAATATTATATTATATTTAATGATAATCCCCTTATTTTCCCTCTTGTATAAATGCGCTCCTTATAAACCTGGGGAAAGCAAACTGTCATTTCCTGGAGGGACAAAGGAAACTGTCAGCGCAGAAACCCAGTTTTTGTATCTGTCATCTTAAATGGCATCAGAAAACGAACAAATCCGTCTTATCAAATGAATTCTGTTTCCACAATTAGCAGAATATTACAACTACAACTCCCCGCTACATTCTGCGCAAAATATTCTTATACTGTTGCGTATAATAAAATCTGCTTGTAACCCATCTGTCATTCTCCCTGTATTGTTTCTGTTCTTTTATTCAGATGCAGGAAATGTAAAAAAAAAAAAAAAAAGCCTTTTTTTATTTATTCCTCCAAATTCCATCCAACTGACTAGAGAACTGACAGTTACTAAGCACTGATGTTTCCTCTGGAGTCAGTTGCACTCATTTGTGCAAAAAGAGCGCTATGGAAATATTTATTTGGTTCCTTAGAGAAGATAAAAATATTGCAATATATTATTTCTCCTCTCCCTGATGTGCTGCTTCTTCAATAACTAAATTGTATCAATGTTTTTCTGCCATATATATTTGCCAGAAGCTGCCTTGGCTCTGCCTTTTTTGCTGCATTAGTCAATTCTCAAGCCATTTGATCAAGGAGCAAGGACTGACATTTTTTGGCCAATAATTACAATTATTATTCTGATTAAGATACATAAATAACATTTGTAAGGTTATTATTATTATTAGTAGCATTATTGTCTTTTGGGTAAATGTATAAATGTGGGCTTTTATTATTATTATTATTATTATTATTATTATTATTATTATTATTATTATTATTATTGTCATTATTATTATTATTATTATTATTATTATTATTATTATTATTATTATTTTTATTAGCGTTGTTATTATTATTGTTAAAATTATTATTATTATTAATAATAATAGTAATAAGGGTTTGTAAGGGAGGGGGGATTTCAAAGGATAATAATGTTCATAGCATCTATTTACTGTTATTGTTACTAAAATAAAACAAAGTCCATAAATAAAATAGAGTTTATTTTTTTTTAAAGGGGAAGTTACAGATCTTTTATCTGCATAAAGAGAACATTGTGTTATGTATAAATGCAGGGACAGTAAGTAGCCATTCAGCTACTGGTTTACTTTTTTTTTTTTGAGATCTCAGTATCAGTAACCATCGCATGCAGATTTCAGAAGAAATTTTTGTTTTGTGTTAATCATAGTTATTCCCTATCAGTCTCCTATCAGAGCTGCAGTTTGAGCCCACCACTATCTAGTTATAGTCCTGAGGTGACCCTTGCAGTGAGGCAGCAGTTACAGACTGGAGAGAGAACAGAAACTTTATTCATTCTAAATCACTCTAAAGCCAAAGCAGGTAAGGACAGGTGAGACTCTGGCTTAGAACAGACGCAGAGCTATCTACATTCCTGAATTTAGGGCTAGGTCTTGCACACAGTTACCAGAATTCCTAAGATGATTACTGTAATGTTAAATTATTCATTCATGTAGATTCCTAGGCTAAAGGGCTAGAACACAGGCAAAGTTTCCTGGATTCATTGTCTGAGGGTTAAATCGCTTGGATTCTCGGGCTAATTATGGTTAGATTATGCACAGAGTTACCAAGGGCGCTAAATTATTCCCAGTCACCTAGATGCATAGGGTAGAGGTTAAAACACTGGCTAAATTACCTAGATTCATAGGCAGCGGGTTAAATCAAGCTCAAAATTGGCTGAGGGTTGAATCTTGCGCAAAGTTACCCAGATTCATACGATAAGGGTTTGATCATGCGCAAAATTGCTTAGATTCTTAGACTAATGGTTAG